>NC_083613.1:12327712-12475212 GCF_963584025.1 Labrus mixtus
TAAAAGTCTTAAAGTCGAGTTTTATTTTAGTGTGTCTTCATGTTGGCGGCTCTTCACCCCCTGAGGGCGAGGAGGAGCGAGACCGCTCACGTTAAGCCGTCTTTCACGTTAAGCCGTCTTTTCAAAGGTGTCTGTTTCCTACTGACTGAGCGCTGAACAAGGTGCGCTGCTGCTCTCTTTTTCTGCCTGTGGTTTTCTGGGTGATCAAGTGAAAGGCCCTCTTTCAACGCCCGGATGGAGTGATGGGAAGCTGCTGTTATTTGTTTGCATGTTTTGATGTTGCTGTTCACAGTGTCTTTAACTGATTCAGTTTGACTGCACGATGACACATCCACTACCCGTTTAATGAATGTCAACTTAAACGTCTTCACATTGTCAACCTAATCCAAAACAAATCCTAAACCTAATCCAACCTAATTGCCAACACCAATGGTGTTTTTTTCTAGGCTGCGTAAACATATTTAAATGAAAATGACAGATATGACAAAGGAGACACCAGACAGAGTGATGGAGCGTCAGAGGAAGATTTAGCAGGTCAATAGTGTGTGACTGTTGAAATGCTTTCCTGTAATGCATGCAATGAAAGTACCTAGTATTTCACCTGTATACTTAGAAACACTGAAATGTATAGAAGAGTAAATGTAAGTTTAAGAGAATGGCTGTGGGAGGAGGATACACTGCCTTGGTCTAAAACTGCAGCTAATAACACCTAAGATAAATAATACATGATCAGCTGCAGCTGGACGATCTACAGACAAACGTCAGGATCCAACAATCGAGTTCTGTCTCTGCATCGATGCAGAGTCGTCCACGTCCGCATGGCGATGCATCGTAGAAACGATCTATTTCAACCCCTCGACTCTCTGACCAGAACGCTTTGTAACAGTAGAACTTAGAGTTGTTGTATTGGAGTGCATTACGTTGTACAGGGGATCATCATGTTACGTCTGATTGCTGTTGACTCTGTGCTCTGTCTGCAGAGGAGAAGTTGTTCTTTGCACACATCCTGCCTCCATGGCACTGGTTGCCATGACGACGGCCTTGCTCCTGTTAACGCATCCTGAAACCTCTGATCAAATATTTGTCTTGAGTTCTCCTTCTGCAATCAAACAGGACTCTAGCCTGAACCCGGCTCTGTTTGGTCTTCATCTTTTGGCCGCTCCTCTGTAGTTTTTCTCATCGTGTCAGGAATGACTGTGTGTGTCGGATCCTCCAAGAACAATCTCGCTGCTGCAGGCTGGATGATTTGTCGTCATGCTTGGCCTTGATTTCTTCTTCCCCGAGGTGAGGCCGAGCGCCTTCTTCATCTGAATCCAACAACACGAGCCAGCTCCAGGGTCAAGGCTTACAGATAAATCTTTGTAGTAAATGAAGACATATTTCTCTCTGTTACATCTGACCTATTGAGCTTCAGCTGTGTGTGTGTGTGTGTGTGTGTGTGTGTGTGTGTGTGTGTGTGTGTGTGTGTGTGTGTGTGTGTGTGTGTGTGTGTGTGTGTGTGTGTGTGTGTGTGTGTGTGTGTGTGTGTGTGTGTGTGTGTGTGTGTGTGTGTGTGTGTGTGTGTGTGTGTGTGTGTGTGTGTGTGTGTGTGTGTGTGTGTGTGTGTGTGTGTGTGTGTGTGTGTGTGTCCCATGCTGAGGCTGAGGAGGTGAACACGGAGCTGCGATGGTGAAGTATCGTCCCACTGTTTCAATCAACCCCGGTGACCCGAGGAACTCTCCAGTTCCTCTCCGTATGTTTCCACTTTAGGACGGGTGGTAGACCATTTGTGTGTGTGTGTGTAAGTGTACTGTGTGTGTGTGTGTGTGTATGTGAATGAATGAGTGTGTGTCTGACAAAGAGACAGGAAGTAGTTGTGTTATTGTCCAAGGAATGGGTGTTACTCTTCTTTCTAACTTGTGTTGTAAATCATTGGTTTATGTAATGGGGCTCTATGTGTGTGTGTGTGTGTGTGTGTGTGTGTGTGTGTGTGTGTGTTAACTTGGCTAGCCTGCCTCAGATTATGTCATACAGCGTGGTTTCCAGCCCCCTGATTCTGCTACATGTTATTTAGTCTTCATAAACGTCTTGCCTGACAGCAGTGTGTGTCTGTGTGTCTGTGTGTGTGTGTGTGTGTGTGTGTGTGTGTGTGTCTTGTGTACATATTTGTACAGATTGAATATTGTGTTGGTTGTGTATATAAAAGTGAACACTCTATAAACTGTTGTTTATTGATTGAATCCTGCAGTCCTCTAAGTCAAACCAAATGTATCTGGGCGGGGTCCCGCTCAGGGTGTTAGTCGTGAGCTTTGACAAAAGACTTTCAAACTTTAATGAAAGTGCATATATAGCGGCCCAAACTCTCTGTGGTCGAGTTTCTCTGCAGGAAGCAGAGCAACAAACGAGAGAGGAGAGGTGAGACTCCTTCATCCTCATCTCCCTCCTCCTCCTCTCCTTCCTCCTCCTCATCCTCCTCCTCTCCTTCCTCCTCTCCGTCCTCCTCCTCTCCTTCCTCCTATCTGTCCTCCTCCTCTCCTTCCTCCTCCTCCTCCTCTCCTTCCTCCTCTCCTTCCTCCTCTCCGTCCTCCTCCTCTCCTTCCTCCTCTCCGTCCTCCTCCTCTCCTTCCTCCTCCTCATCCTCCTCCTCTCCATCCTCCTCCTCTCCTTCCTCCTCTCCTTCCTCCTCCTCCTCTTCATCATCCTCCTCTCCTTCCTCCTCTCTGTCCTCCTCCTCCTCTTCTTCCTCCTCCTCTCCTTCCTCCTCCTCTTCCTCCTCCTCTTCATCATCCTCCTCTCCTTCCTCCTCCTCTTCCTCCTCCTCTCCATCCTCCTCCTCTCCGTCCTCCTCCTCTCCATCCTCCTCCTCCTCTTCCTCCTCCTCTTCATCATCCTCCTCTCCTTCCTCCTCTTCTCCATCCTCCTCCTCTCCTTCCTCCTCCTCTTCATCATCCTCCTCTCCTTCCTCCTCCTCTCCGTCCTCCTCCTCTCCATCCTCCTCCTCTCCTTCCTCCTCCTCTCCTTCCTCCTCTCCTTCCTCCTCCTCTCCTTCCCCCTCTCCTTCCTCCTCTCCTTCGTCCTCCTCTCCTTCCTCATCTCCTTTCTCCTCCTCTCTTACACATTTCTCTGGCCTCTGTGCTCCTTGCTCAGAGAGAGTCTTGGTTACACTCATGGATCTGTTGATAGAGTTTAATCTTCATATTTTTTATGGATGCCGTGTTTGTGTTCAGCTTTCTTTTTTGCTACAAACATTCTTTGACCCAGCGATGCCAAATGGATGATTTTTAACAGTTAAGGTCATTTGATTTAGAAACACTGAGCTCTTTCAAAGTTTTATCTTCCCACAGATGAGACTTAACGATCAGCCCTCAGTCATATAAATCCATATCTCATGTTGACACAGGCAGATTGCCTCACTCTGGTCCTCTCCCACAGACGCTATAACCGTGTTACAGACATGTTGCTCAATCACATTCTTGGCAACGCCTCAAAAAGCTTGTTGTTGTTTGGTTTAGTCGGGATCAGTCCTCCTGCTGCACTTCATTTGGGATTTCTGTCGGACAGAGAAACTATTCTCACTGCATCCATTGTGTCTTCATCTGGATTATGAAATTATCACTTCAGTGGTTAAATGTCTTACTGTCCTCGCTGCCAGCAGTTCTTTGACCCTCTGACCTCGCGCTCCCAATCGGCGCTGAACTTCACCCCTGACACCGACTACTCGGGCAGGTTCAGAGTTCATGGGAAAAGCTTTGCTGAACCTGTCTTCTCCGAGAGGGAGGATCTGCTGACATTTTTCTGTCCTGACCGGTCATTGAATATGGATGTCATGGTTACAGGACCAGGACTTATATGCACCTGTTAGACCTCCTCTATGTGTTTCAAACCCAAGAACCGGCCTCTTACGACCAAAGAACATTTCTGTCCGTGTGTTGTAGATCGTGTGACTGGAAACTGGATAATTCTCCAGTTATTGATCAGTCACTAAATGCTCACGAAGCTCAGTTTTATTTTACAGAGACAGTTAAGTGTAGCCATGGTTACGGATAATGCCGTTTAATTGGACTGCTGTACATGTCCCGGTATACAAGCACCATGAGGGAACTGATTATCCAACAAATGCATATCCCCCGCTGCTCAATAGTTAGGCGTTATGCTGCCTTACAGCTCAGTTCAGTGATATGAAACCTTGACCAACTCAAGATCCACACTGACAGAGAAAACATCCCTTTCTTACCTAAAAGCATTTAGCATTTTAGAAGAGGGCTTAGAGTTATATTTTATGAAGCAATGAGAAGCCTGAACCAACAGCAAGCAGCAACAGAAAAAAACAGAAACAAAGTCTTGAGAAGCTTCCTGAGACATCGCACCTCAATCAGTGTAATTACTGGAGGGGAATTTCTCTCTTTAGCACGACCGTGTACACGATGTACTACTCTAAAAAAGGTTGCCAATTATACCAAGCTGACTGTGAAAACCTGGGCGGCCCGCCCGAATATCGTTATGATATGACTTTCAATGAATGATTTCTGGAGAATCTGCTGACAATGTTTCCCTTTTTAAACGTAACAAGAAAATCTAAGTAAGACTTTAAAAGAGCCTCAGGTTGAGTATCGCTGAGCTAGCTAACTATTGGACATTATTCCAGTTGACCTTTTGCATCACGTACCAAACAGTCGACAAACGAGTTAGCAAGCGGCTAACTAGTTTTAAAACGAATGCTGAAAATATTCATTTCCCAGCATTCTTCTTCACATTTATGCTGTTCGACCTTTGGGTCAAAACCCAACGTGGGAATTGTGGAGCATGGTCAGAATCGTCAAGGCCATTCTGAGGCCAAATCAGGTAAATACATGCAAGAATCAATTGCCCCCCAACAGCGTTATCTTTGTGTGTTAGTCCGACTGTGATTGCAGTCAAAGTGGAGCTTTAACATCATGTACTGAACACTTTCTGACTGTGTGTCAGAGTGTCAGAGTTTCCAGAGAATGGGAAGTTGGAAAACAATATAAGTTGGAAAACAATATCTAAAACCATCAAATGACTCAGGCCTGTGGGACATGACACAACAGGACCCCCCCTCCCCCCCCCAACATATGACCAAACCTTTACTTTCCATCAGGCTCTAGTTCCTTTTGGGGGCGTATCATCCACTTCCCTTCAAGCCCAGTCTGCAGACTTATACTGTGCTTTACTGTAAGACATGAGATCATATTTCCACTTTAACCTGAGATTCCTGATGGACATCTTTACTGCCGTCGTAGCATTTTGTTTGCATCTGATAAGCACAGTTTCTGCTCTGTCTGCCCTCCCTGTCTTGGCAGTGATCACTGCAGACTAGTGCTGAGTCACAGGGATTATCAGCAGTTCGAAGGGAGGACTTTCAGAAGGTTTTTGTTTGTACAAAAACTGGCATCCACCTTTTATAAGCATTGGTTAAGCTGCTTTCTCATTAAACTCAGAAGTAGGTCGAGACATGGACCGGTGTTGTCCTTTCAGACACTGAGCACAG
Organism: Labrus mixtus; assembly: GCF_963584025.1. Classification (NCBI taxonomy): domain Eukaryota; kingdom Metazoa; phylum Chordata; class Actinopteri; order Labriformes; family Labridae; genus Labrus; species Labrus mixtus. Next base: position 12,333,201 of record NC_083613.1, read on the forward strand.
CAGTGGATTGTGGGTGTTAGGTTTGTTCTCACCTCCTGGGTGGAGAGGAAACAGGAGAAGGATATCAGTAATATCGGCTCGCGTGACAAACACCGGCGGCGTTATGTAGAAAGCCTTTATTTCTTTATCGGTGCAAACTGTATGGAGGTTATATCTTTTAATAACACACATGTTTCTCTGATATCAAGGCTAAGAGATCTGCATTGTAATAAGGGGCGTGGCTTATCTGACTGGCAGGCGACAGCATTTCCAATAATGGTGACCACCACCAACGGGCCTCAAAAGACCACTTTAGAAACCAATTGGTGACATCACTGAGATTACGTCCATGTTTATACAGTCAGTGGTAATAAGCCTCCACATGGCATCAAACTGAAGCCATACTTTGTTAACTTTGGTCGTAAACAGTCCCAAAGGTGTTTTATTGAAATGTTTAATACCCTTTATAATGGACAACGGACGCCAGGCACAAGGCGATAATTGATAGCTTCCCTGGGGTGACATATTGAATGGCTGATACTTCTGTCCTTCTACTTTATTAAGGATGAAAAAGATGGAAAATTTGCAGCAGTGCATCGTGTGATTTGTGGCGGGTTGAGGGATCGTAAAAGGAGGCGTGGAGCACACAGGAGGAAGAAAGGTAGTCGTGTTCTTTCCTTGTCACTTCCTGCAGAATCACAGCAACAAACCAGCTGACCATCCATGAAATACACGGTGCAGAACCTTGTTTGTCTTCAGATTCAAAGACACAATTACTTCATGATCGAGTCGGAAGCTTTTCTGTCCCGGCAAATATATTCTGTGGTGGTGAGGATACTGGGCACACAGCCTCCCAGTTTCCTCTTAAATCTCTTCCTCTTCCTTCTTTTTTTAATTCTCTCATCCTCTTGAACCAAAATCTTTATGTCATCTACGGAGTCAGGATGGGGTTTCTCCCCTCCAGAAGTGTATATGTGAGTAGAGCCGGCGGCAGTACCCCGAATTTCTAACCCTCCCATCGCCCATCGAGGGAATTGGCTCCGAGTGACTCAGTGTTGGAACCAGCTGTGCTTTCATGTTTGGCTGGCCTCTAACCAAACCTAGTTACTAAAGCAAAGACTGTTTACCTCACGCTTTGTAACAATCAGAGTCTGTTCCAAGTCTCCAAGTGCAAACAGGTGTTGGAGCACGTCAGAAGTATTGTTGTAGAGAGTTTGTCGAAGATGCCACGAGGAGTTTTGGGGGAATTTGGGGGAAATATTGGCATGGCACAGTTCAACACTTAGTGTTACTTTTAGCCAGCTGTTTTTGCATGATGTCAACTCAGGAAGGTCAAAGGAATCTAGATGATGAAGGTGTAAGCTCAGGATGCTTAGCGCGGGTGAAAGGATAAAGAATGGGTTCAAAGACTTTTGTGTGGGAAATAAAGGCGATACCTTTTAATGATCAGCCCCGACCATGTCGCACACCGTGTCCAAACAGCAAGCGTTGGATGCTGCATCCCACACGATTGATAAAGTTTTTCTCCCGTGTTGACACAGGTCAAAGGTCAACATGTCAATCATGATGTGGATATTATTAATGCACCGTTATCTCCACTTTGTACAACAAGCTAACGAGCTCTGCTGAGGGAGGAGAGAGAGTGTCTTGAAGAACGCCCTTGCTTCTCTCCAATTCTACGCGGGTGACAGAGAGGAAAGTTGGCTGTCACTTCATACTTCATGTAAGAGTCATGAAAGTGGCCGAGAGCTACTTGCATCACATCGCCTACGTTTTGGGCTGAAACAGAAAAAGGCTGCAAGGCTTCAGATGCGTTCGGATCCAGAGACGGTAGAAACACACTGATGTCTTGATTGTGTTAAACCATAAAGCCTTCACCTCACGGGGTTTTAGAGAGTTCAGTGGTTCCATGCTCTAAAGCCTGCTAATCATTGAGGGCCTGAAGTTTGAGAACACAGCCCAGATTCCTCAAGCATGAGAGAGGACCGGGTCCAAAGAGGGCCGAGAGGGGAGAAACCAAACCTGCATGTGTGCTGGCCTCCTTAGTTTGTGTGAAACATAACGAGTGTCCATTTCCATGGTCAAACCGTGTAGATGAAACGTGAAGAGGTACAGATTGAGACGCGGGATGTGAGGTTGATAACGCCACATCTGTATAAAAAGCGAGAAGGTTTGGGGAGCACGAGGAGGAGACGTTATCAATCTCTGCTGTTTTCCCCCTCGTGTTGTCATTTCCTCTGCAGCTGGTCCCGGGCTGGAGAGGAAAGAAAAACACAAGTGAGGAGGATCAGAAATCTAAACTGTGGTCCTGCCAGAGGGCTGGGTGTTCCCCACGCCGCTGACACATCTGTAATAAAACACCCGCCTGATTGGGTAATGTGCTGCTAATGAAGGTGAAGAAAAGGCCGGGCTGGAGAACAACATGTCGACGTGATGCAGCCCAGATGTTAGATAAACTAATGTAGTGACCCAAGGAGTCTGACCGGTTGCCTTGTAACGTTTCTTCAGTAATCCTGTAAAAGATGGAAAAGGAATAATAATAATTCAGTCTCCAATGGACTGTCTACCGCTGAACTATTTCTTTTAGTGGTTTTAAGTCTCTCCAATCGGTCTCAACATTCGGCCTGACGTTAGTAATCCCTCAGATTTATGGCAGCGCCCTGGCCCTCCACAGAGAACTCCATCACCCTGTCGTCTGTTCTTATGTCAGGTCACAAGGCTTTTGACCTGACAGTCTGTGGGTCACAGCCTCCATCAAAATACACTCCCGACAAGGAGTTTCTCACCTGACAGCCAGCTTTTCCTGGACCTCAGTCACAGCACGTTGATGCTCTTTATCTTTCCTTCAGACTGGCTCCTGGATAATCTATCCGCAGAGATGATGCGGCACAAGGGGAGGGTCTCCTGTGCCAAATCTCATGTGGTTGGGTCAGCAGCAGCAGCATCTCAGACAGACACCGACACAAACACTTGAAGGAATCTTGGTGTTCATGCGTTAATTTTAATGACAGCTGTTCTGTCCTATCAGAAAGGTATCCTTAAAGAACTTCAGTTGTGATCTGGTGCTATATAGAAAATTAAATTGAATAAAATTGACTTGGGGCACAGTGGTAAGTGTGTACGCCCCATGTATGGAGGCTGTATTCCTCCAAGTAGGCGGCCTGGGTTCGAATCTGACCTGTGGCTCCTTTCCTGCACGCCATTCCCTACTCTCTCTCCCTGATTTCTGACTCTATCCACTGTCCTATCTCTACAATAAAGGCACAAAAAGCCCCAAAAAATAAAATCTGTTGAGGTTGTTGTTGGGGTTGGTGTTGGTGTTTGTGTTTGTGTTGGTGTTTGTGTTGGTGTTGGAGGGTTAGGGTTAGGGGATAGGTGGATTTATGTTTGACAGAAAAAGAAATCTGAAGGTTGTAGTTGTAGCCATTTATTTCATTCTTCTTTGTAACTGAAACATAGAGACCCTTAGATGTATGATTTTTTGATGGCGTCTCTCATTTGCATGATTTGCTGAAGGATTTGTATGCACTCACTTGATGAAGCCACTTGACTCAGGTTTGTCATCAGTGCCGCTTAACGTTCTCCATGCACTCCGTCCACAGCTCCCCTCATGCTGCCTGGGCTTTGGCAGGTAAACAGGCCGGAGTTATGGAAGTCATTAAAATTCCTCGGGAACATGTGGACGCTTGTTTATTTTTCCGCCCAGGCAGGGAGGATGGAGAGCTGCCAGGTCGCTGCGCTGTCCTTCTCTTAGCGAAGAGGACAGCGGACAGGGAGAGAAAGAGAGAGAGAGAAGGATCTGATGGAGGACTGAGGAGATGAAAGACAAACAAAGGGGGGAGGGGGGAGTGAGGGGAGTGGAAGACACGGCAATGGAAGAAGTGAGGAAGTGAAGGAGAGAGAGGATGGAGTGATGAATGGAGCGAGCGAGAGAGTAGAGGGGGAGGCTGATACCGTCTACTGGATGCAAATAAAGAGTCCGACAAATGAGCGTTGAGGTTTCAGTGATCCGTACAGGAAGAGGATTAGAGACGGATGGAGGCGCACACAGACTGAGTGGAAGGACACAGAGATTTAATGGATGCATTTTGTGCAAAAAACTTATAAAAAGCCACAAAAAGTCGAATTGGATCAGATATTTTATGGGTTGGGTTGAAGGAACTGATGTGGTTTTATTTACAGCTTCATTTGTCTTTATCGTCACATCACAGTCATGAACATTCATTACAAACAAATTTTAAACCCCAATCCCACGATGTGGTTTTATAAATGACTGCAGAAGAACAATAGAGAGAAAGATGCAGTCGATTGGTGTCAGTTTTGTGCAGAGCCTTTCTTTAATACTTGTTAGGAGAAGGGAACAGAGGGACGGTCAAAGAATCTCAGCCCTCCCTGAGAAAACAGGTCGGACTTGTTTTTGGGTTTTTTTGGTTGTTTTAGGGCCTGTGTCCACAGACAGCACTTTTTGCACCAGCAGCATCCCCAAACCTCCGTTTCAGAGCATTTCTCTGAAACACCTGTGCTCTGCCTCTGGTCACTTCCTGTCAGCACCTGTACTCTGGGTGCGTTCGAATTGTCCCTCCTATCCCCTTTCACTATCCACTTTACCTTAACCCCGCGAAAACGTCATGAGGTTAAGGAAAGATGTTAAGAGAATTCATAAAGGACTTAGGGAAAGGCGAGCGCGTTGCTCTGACAATCCGACCACATTTTCCACTAGGTGACGTCATTAAATGCGACGGGCCGGCGGAGGTTAATGATGTGGGTCTGCCTTGTTGAAACTACAATGTTCCGAAAATGTACTACAAAAAACACATCTAAAAAACTTTCCCCTGTGCCTTCTTAACGGTGAAATAATCCTAATCACCACGAGGTTGGGATTGAAATAAAAGCAATATAGACTACCAGGCTACGAGTAACAAAAGTGAAACCATCACCTTCCTGTCCACTCAGAAATCAACATCAAAATAAATATGATTGTATGAAATTAATTGTTACATGTATGCAAGACAAGAATGTACAACTGATGCACAAAACATTCTGAATTGAATGAAATATGTTGAATAAAACATAATCTGGCTCAAAATGTCTCTGATCCCTTTTTACCTGAAAGACAGGGTGATGTTTTTTATGGTGATTATAATCTGATTATATGGCTTTGCATAGTATCTCAAGAACCTTAATCAAGGCACGGGTTTCAGCATCTGTGACTGAAGGAAAGTTTAACGTTATTTATGATATTGCTTACGGCTGCCAAAACACTCAAAGTGGATAAATAACGAATGCAAACTGAGCATAGGCTGCAATAAAAGTTAAACTCACTTTGATTGTTTTACAACATCAGCATAACGTTCATAGTTCGCCCACGGGTTAAAGATTGTTGAAAGTTGTTCAAGGCATATTATTGCAAATGGTAACTTACATGATCTGTGTCACTTTACGATCATCGTTAATGTTCGTGAACGGTCAGATGCGCGAGTCGCTTTAAATGTTGCGGCCGCAAGGAATTGTGGGGCGTCATATCTCATCTCCTTTGGTAAAGGATGGTCCAGTGTATCCTATGCTAAAGGAGGTTATGAAGGAAGCATTGACCCACCTTTCCTTAACTTTTAGAGAATTCGAACGGCTCTTATCATGGCCGCTTAACTTAAATGCTTCTGGGGTTAAGGTAAAGTGGATAGTGAAAGGAGATAGGAGGGACAATTCGAACGCACCCTCTGCCTCTGCTCACTTCCTGTCAGCACCTCTGGTCACTTCCTGTCTACACCTGTGCTCTGCCTCTGGTCACTTCCTGTCAGCACCTGTGCTCTGCCTCTGCTCCCCTGATGACTGAGAACTATTTCTTATGACTCATTCTTAAATTTCTGTTACTGGGGATTTTTCCTTGTAATTCAGATGTATTCCCACTAAATGTCTTTGTGCTGATTCTGATGAAAGCGTTTTTTTCCTTCAGCTGCCGTTTATATTAAAGGTTTAATAGTTCACTGAGTGCTGACGTTTTCCGCCTCAATCACCTCCCGCCATCGGTGGTTTAAACAGCGACAGAATAAACTCAGTCCGATCATTTCCTCCTGCAGATCCCGGGTCAGTCTTTCCACCTTCGTCCTCTGTTTAAGCCATCCAGTGTGTCGTCTGTTAATAAGAGACTTCAAGATGGTGTCTCGTTCCCTGTGACCAGTAAGTTCCTCCCCGTGTGAAAGACACCGCGTCCCACCGACCAGTCATAAATCTTCCTCGCCTTCATTTGAAATGTGGAAAGATCCCTTCATACTCGTCTTGAAACACCGGATCCTGCTGCGATGGTGGGCGTTCTCTCTGATCGGTTAAACAGAAGAGAAACTTGAAAGGGATAATGGTGAAAGAATGAGCGCGGTGGAACAGATACTGTGCTCTCATCCTGCGTCTGTGTGGGAGTCAAACCCCCCCCCCCCAGAAATGACGGGTCTGTCTGCTCCATCAGGCACCTTGTAAACCGAGTCAAAGCCTCAATATTTCCCTTTTCTTTTCCACTGAAGAGATTCCGTTTACCGTCTGATGTGACGGCAGCTTAACCGCCGGGGAAACCAAAAGTGAGGCTAACCGCTGTGCTGAGCCTCCCTTCCCCACATCTGCCTGTCGGTTTTTATCTAACAGCCAATGATAATGGACGAGGAGAAAGTGAGGACACCACAGGAGGGAGGGGATGATGCTGCCAGCCTCAGAGGATGAAGAGGGAGAGCGAGAGGAAGAAGGGAGTTGTTGTTCTGTGGTATCGCCTTTCGCAGCTGAAAAATGTATTAAAGCGATGTTTCTGCTGCTGTTGCTCTCCTCGCCATCAGGCTGCAACAGGCCTTCACTAAGGTCGCCCCCTCTCCGTCCCCTCTTCACCCCCTCTCTCTCCGTTTCCCTGTGTTTGATCATGCTAATACCAAGTGACACTGCTATGTGGGCCCTCGGGGAGCGCCTGGCATTTACCTGCTCTGCAGACTAATCGGAGGCTAATTGAGAGGCAACGTGAGAACCTGTTTCCCCTCCTGCCTGAACGCTCCGACCATTGACAAAGGTCCATGTGTCCAATTACGTGTCTGTAACGTCAATTGGAAAGTCTGCAGCGGGCATGACAGCAGCTCTCAGGTGTGTTTTAAAGTGACAATGAGATATCTTCAGTCTCCTTTTGGGCACAGTCGTCTCACTGTGCGATACATTTTAGACAACAAGTCTGATTTCTTTTGGAGGACATGCGCCCCCAACAAGTCTGAATTTCTGTATTTCCTCGGGATCAATTTCCCGAGAAGTCACTTTGGGAATCACTGCTTTAAGCCGTGGTTTGACAGAAAGTCAGTCATACGTCTTTAATCTTATGATGCGAAGAGACAGATTAAGGCAGGACTGTGTGTGTGTGTGTGTGTGTGTGTGTGTGTGTGTGTGTGTAATAAACCTCACACTGAAATGAAAAGTGAGTTTAACAGGTGTTTGTTTCATTTCAAATGTGGCCCTAAAGTACTTCCCTCTCAGTTGATCCTTTGAAGACCTGATATTCTCAGTCGAAGAGGCAGAGCCAACTGGAGCTGACACTGATTTGAAGAGATGCTCGGGGTTCCTCATAGCCGTTAGCCCGCAGCAGTTTTCCTCCAATCAACGTCTCAGTGATCTTCAAACGATCAGACATCCAAGCTCGGAAGTGGACCATGCTTTATGATCTGTCATTGGTTGTGTAATCCTTCCTTTGCCTGCTTGGCTCTTTGTTCTTCTTTTTTTAAAGGTCTCCGTGTCTACAGCGGCTTCAAGGTATCCGTCATCGGATCCTTTGGTATGACCTCCGTGTGGCGATGGTAACGCTGCAAGGCGACAACCTAAAGCTGCTGCTGATGAGTAGATGAAAGAGTATTTCAGACAAAGCAAAGCAGGTGAATTCAGAGAGTGAGCCCTCTGGTGTGTTTATTAGCAGGTTTGGAGCTTTGCAGCATGGTTCGTGTGGACAGTGAAAACATTTAGTTTGCTGTAATAATAAGTGCAAAGCTGCGAGCTGAACTACAAAGGGGACAGCGTTTGTTCACTCAGAGACTCACTCCAGACGTAAATATTCATACTGCTGACATCATCTGTTAGTTTTTGGACAAAAACAGTTACAATCTGGATTTGGGTTTAACAGCTTTTTACAGTCTTGACGATAATTTGAACCAGAACGCTTCAACTTGGAGCGGAATGGGGGGGGGGGGGTTGAAGGGAAGATTGCACAAGCAGGCGTAACTTCAGAGTGGATTTAAAGGTCCCATATGATGTCAAAATCCTCTTCTCCATGTTCCCCTAACTCTAATATGTGTCTCTAGTCTGTCTACAAACCCCCCCAATGATGAGAAAAGTCCATCCTCTCTGTCTTCTGCCTGCTCCACTTTTCAGAAAATGTGTGCTCAAACAGGCCGTTTGGAGATTTTCCCTTCATGACATCACAAAGGGCAGTAGCCCCTCCCCCAGGTGGGTGACACTCCCACAGCTAGGTGTTTGTTCTGCCCTCTGAGTCTGCCTTCTCACCGTAAACAATAGGACATGGAACGAGAAAGACAGAGTACACCCTTCAAGAGAGGGGGCGTGGTCAGACACAGCTCATTTACATATTTAAAGTTACAGACACAGAAACAGCCTGTTCTGAGCAGGGCTGAAATAGAGGGGTTTATAGGCATGATCAAATACAGGATCAGAGTGGATTTAGAACAAGAAACTTCACACACATGTTTTGAGGAGCTCTGAGACTTATTTAAACTGGTTGAAGAGGAGGAGGATATGTGACCTTTAAATGAACAGGTTTTTCCCGACCATAAAAAATAAACTGTTAAGTCTCGTCTCAATGACTGAAATGCAGTTTCAAGTTTTCAGCGAATGCAGCCTTCGGCTCTTACAGAAACTGCAGTGTTACAGAACATTGACTTTTACACCCAGCTGTGGTGACTGTCACTCGCTTCTTGGTTTTCCTTCCTGATTGCATCACTCGGTCTCCGTGGTGACCATGAGTCACACGGTACACACTGGTCGTCAGGAACAATACGTTGACGCAACGATGAGCGGCTTCTTTTTGGATATCCTTTGAGGGCTTCCTGGCGGGGAAGGACGATAGCTAGTGTGTGTGTGTGTGTGTGTGAGGAAACAGCTGTACCTATCTACTCTTGCAAAAATTCACAGAAGCACTGCGACAGTCAGCAACACTGAACACACCGAATTCTTATTCCTCTTTGTGTGAAGTTTTCCAAACTGTTCCTTTTTGGGCACATAAAAGAGTGTGAGGAATATTGAAAGGATGCACACAGAGAGAGGAGGCATGTGAGAGATGAATGAAGGGAGTGTTAAGAGACGAGAGGCCGGAGGAGGGGAAGATGTGACGTCTCTGAGGCCCACACTCAGGACTATTTTTCTCCTCTTTGGTGGTCTCATTATCTCAGTCTGTATGGACCCGTGAAGCCCCCCTACTTTGATTATGGAGCAGGAGATGTGCTGATAATTGGCCTCATTCAGGTTGGTGAGGAGCTCTGCAGGGAGACAGATTTATGAATGAAAGCTCGGCCGCTGTACGAGCCGCAGAGCTCTATGATGTTACCGAAGAATTTCTTCTTATCGACGATCACAACGACCCCGCTGAAGGAGGAAGTGCAGAGTACGCTGGCTCAGTGGTCAAAGCAATGAGGACGCAGACAATTGCACATGAATGCATACATCACAAGGACACACACACACACACACACACACACACACACACACACACACACACACACACACACAAACTAACAAACTTGGTTTAAGCAGAAAGTTGTGACCTCCAGTAAAGTGCCACTGTCCCTCTGCTGGAACCCACATCCTGACAGGAAGCTTGTCCTTCCTTCACACACACACACACACACACACACACACACACACACACACACACACACACACACACACACACACACACACACACACACACACACACACACACACACACACACACGTATGTTTACCTGTCACAGAAATAAAGTATTTGTTACAACTTCTCCGCTGCACAGACGGACCGGCGTACTTTAGTGATCATCAGTTTGATGGACTATTTCCCACTTCAGAGCTCTTCTGTCTCCGGCCATGTCTGCTGGTCGCTCTGTGACAGTGAGCTTGGTGATTGAATTGTTGACGAGGCGAGGAAGGACCCCGGAGGCCTTGGCAGAAAGACGTTTGACCTTCTGGATGTCAGCAGCGTGGGTCGCTGCCACTTTCCTTCCCATGATGGATGCTTTGTATGGATTTGTGTCTCAACCCCCGAGGTTCAGGCCTGACAGGCCCGGAAACACGAGGGACTGGCTCACGCTCTCTTTCCCCCGTCGGCTGTGACAGCGTGTCATCGAGCGGTCAGATGTGAACGAGGGGGGTCACAGCATAGCACAGTGACAGGAGGGTCTCACTGAGAAAGACTCAGCTTGTTTCCCTTCCTGTTGTTGCAGAGGCATGCTGGGATATCTTTTCAAACAAGATCTCATCAGAGCCCTCCTCCAGACCACACATCTGATCCCGAGTCCACATGGGTCCACTCTGTATTCCAGGAAGATCTGCCAAGAGAGCAGCTAAACTGTGTGTAAACCGGGTCCACTCTGCAGTCACTCTCTTCTTTACATGGAGACAGAACAAACGGTCGACCATCAGGGAAAACTTCACACATATTCATATGAAACCTCCTATCATCTAATGGTCTCGCCGTCTGATTTCTCCTCGTTTTGATTTCTGTTATACTTAAAGTTTGGATCTTTCTTGACCTCTCAAACGTCTCTGTTTATCTTTAATGATCCATACTCTCTCTCTCTCTTTGTCCCCCTTTCTCTCTGTTTTTGTCCCACTGTTCATTTTCTTCCTCTTTTCTGCTGGGGTGGGGTCACCACATGCATGCACTGTTTGTTTGGAGTTGCTATGGAAACTCGTGTGAGTGTGTGACTGTATGTGTAAATATGTGTGTGTGTGTGTTTGCATTCGGGCAGCAGTTCTGTTTCATGCATAATGACCTCATTCATACATATTAAATCTGTCTGCTTCCTCGGATAGTGTAATAGATAGTCCTCAATAGACACACACACACACGCACTCAGGCCAACGCCCCCTCCGTGTTCTCCGTGTTGTGCCTCGTTGATTGACCACAGGGCCCGTGTGCTCGGCAACAAGAGGACAACTCCAAAGAATATGAGCTAATTCGATTGAATTCATCTCATGAATGTTTAATCTGATTTATTTAAATGCATCAGACGCCCATTCAGAGAGGAGGAAGGAAAGTTCATGACCTGATCATGAACCCTGCAGCCTCACGGCTCTTCACAAACAGTTTTCTTTTTAAATTTTGCGTCTTGTCAGAGATCTGCTCCCGTCTTATCGCTCGGGGTCAGACACTCAATGTTCCTCAGCAGTTCGTCAGAGACGGTGTGAGTGTGGGTCAGGATGCTGCTTTTCTCCACTTCTCTGCTTCCCTGCACAAAGATGGAGCTCTGTGATGACAAAGTGATGACCTCCACGCTTATTAAAGGCCTTATTATTGATCCACCATGTGACTGCGATCTGTATCCCTGTTACAACAATGCAGCAGCCAGTATGTCCTCCTTCTAACTTTAGATTCTGGTCCTGAATGCTCTGGATTTGTTTGAACCAGAGAAGGTAGGCGGTTTTAAGACACCCCCACACAGGGCCGTTTTGGACGCCCCTCGGTTTGCCAGATATGAGAGCAGTTATCAGGTCAAACCAACAGGTGTTGCAGCGATGGAAGCGGGCAAGAGAACTGGTTCAGATAGAAGTGATTGCACTCGACCTAAAAAGCCTCTGCATGTTTCTAATAAGCTCCACGAGCAGAAACGTGCTCAAACTAGGATCAATATTGGAGATGCTTTTGAAAAATGGAGAGAGGTTAGAACACAGAAAGGTTTACAGACCGATGCAGAGCTGGCTAAACACTGAAGCTTCAGTGTCCACCACATGACAACCTGCGTGAGCATCGACTCTAGAGAGGCTCTCTGCGTCTCCGTTCGACTTCCTGTCGTGTCGTTATTCTGTTCAGCTTGACGCTTGCAGGAGCATAAAGGTTAGAATAAAAGTGCTGCACGTTTGTGTTGTCTCTATGACAACAGTCTCTTAAGGCGGCGGCTGTATGACAGACACTGCTCTGTTTCCTTTAACTGTATGTTTCATACTTGCGATGGTTTTTTACCTTGACTTTGAGCATCAATCGGAGGATGTTTTTCCTACTATCCATAGGAGACAAAAATACGAGGAATACAGCGCCCTTCTGAAAAGTAAAAGGACTTGCAACGAAAAAGTTCTTGGTGTCATGCTGCTGCAAACGCTCTCTAAAACCCTTAGAACGAGCGCCAGGTGGACACAAGGCCTCAGTATGTTTATCACTAAAGTGCTGCAGAAGGTTTTTGAACACTAAGTCGCCTGAACACCTTCCAAAGTAGTTCTGTTGTTAGAAACCATCAAAGCTCTATTAACAAATGAGCCTCAGAGGTTCCTCAGCCTCTCTGAGCCGGGCAGTGATGATAAGACGACCTTTGTGGAGATGCTCTCCTATAGCAGTATAAAGTGCTGTGTCTCCATGGAGCAGGTCGGGCCGCTCCGCTGTCTGTACCTCTGTGTCGGAGCACATGGTAGCAGTTAGCAGCGGAGACACCCACACACGGAATGTTTTTGTATGTGTGCTTAAAGCAACAGGATCCAGTTAAAGTGTCTGTGAGGCTCCGTTATTAGCTGCTGTAATTACGGGCTGATTAGTGTCCGCTGTGTCTGAACATATCACCATCTTTAATGCACCTTTATTTATTTATTTAAATTGTCCTTAATTACAAAAACATCAATGTCAGAGTCACTTACCCCCATTTAATGCAACAACAATAAAGGACTTGTGTTGAGCTCTGAATCATTTACGATTTATGGCTTCTTTTAGCTGCTTTCACACCTGCAGAAAACTCCTGAATAACTCCTGAAGTGTTCATGCTGAGCATCATGTGTGAACACAAACAAGCTGAATGTTTCTCTCTTCACCCGGAGTTTCTCCTCCAGCCTCCTCGTATTTATTCTGCAGAGAGTCAGAGTGAGCTGATGTGAGAACTTCAGCAGGATATTTGCCTCTGTGCGTACACTCATGAAGTTAGCCTAGCTTAGCATACAGCAAAGGCAAAGATGGCTGACCCCTTTTCAATTCACAAACAGAAAAATGTAACATGAAATATGTCACATAAGGAAAGTTGTCAACAATTCAAAATTGTCTCTCTGTTCTCCCTCCGTGTAACGCCACCGGCGCCAAGGGATGATGGTCTCTGTAGTTCCAACTTCCCTCTGCTCCGTCCTGGCTGAAGCAAAACTACCCTTTTTTACCCGGGAGACCTGTTGTTCCATACCTTCACAGGTCCACGACGGTATCGAGACACCTTTGTAGCATGAAATAGAGCGCCACAGGAATGAGTCCTAAAACCCGGAAGTAAGTTAGCATTTGAGCGCCATGGGGTCTAACGTTTAAAAGTCAGTGGGGATTCTGAATGGGTTTGTGGTTAGACGCCTGAAATAAGGTCTGTGGTTAACACAAGCTTAAGAGATGTTAGCGTTTTGTTAGACCACATAAACTACGTTAGGTAATACGCCCGCTTGTGAATTATGACGTTTTTAAGCGTCCTTAAAAGGCGGTTGCTAACAAGTGGCTAAATGTGACTACAGTGGTTGTCGGGGACATTAAACGTCATCACGCCGGACACAGGGGCCAGGAACTCTCTCAGGTTTAATCTTCAGGTTAAGGAAAATATTATGTTAACAAACAATTTATTAAGCTACGCGGATTATTTTATCAGAGATTGTTTGAAGCATAACGGTAGTGACGTCACAATCATCCGACCGTGGTGTAGTTAGCTTTAGCATAACGTTAGCTTTTTACTTCTGTCGGCCACGTTAACGCTTAAAACATCATAAAAATGGCGTTCATCTGTGAAGATTATCCTGCTGAACAAAACGCCTACACTTCAGAAACGTGTGTTTGCCACAGAGCTTATTTTCCAAAATCCAAAATCCAATGCAAAAATCCCACAGGCGAATTCTCGTTAGACCCCATGGCGATGTTACTTCCGGCTTGGCCTACAAAAATACGTCATGTGGTTTGTTCCCTATTGACGATACCATTAATTTTCTCGTAAGAAATGAAATGAACATTGACGCCCAAGATAATACATAAAGATTGATTATTACTGTCTAGTTACTTTTAATACCTGCGACTGCTGCAATGTTGTAGGTGTCAGAAAAGACAAGTGAGACTTTGATTAATCAGGTTTAAGAAGCTTCACTTTCACAGTTATAACCTCCATGCTTAATAAGAGAAACCATTAAAAAGCTTCACCATGACTTTCCAACAGCCAATGAAAAGGCAGCTCAGATATCCTCCTCTCTGCTTGTATTGACTGATGCTGATTAGTGTGTTAGTATTGGCGCTTTCACAAAGGGTTAGGACATACACACACATCGTGCACATGCATTCTCCACATTTGAAGGTCATCGGCTTCCTTCATGCTTAAATGCACGACGGCGTTCAGTGGCGGAAGATAAAAGTGGGCAGATCCTCCTTTCATGGCTTTGATTCAGAGGAATTGGCCTTTGGGAGGCGAAGCTACAAAGCACCTTTTTGTCTCACAAAAGTTTGTGTGAGTCTCAGTTCTTTAGCTTGCGTGTCCTGTTTAATTGAAGGGACATGTGAGGATCTTCAAAGTGTGGACTCTGTGACAGACTTGGTTCTCATTAGCTCCAGAATTGAAGGCCTAACGTCTTCTTTGAACTGCTAAGCTGTCCCACACTCTTTTCCAATCTAAGCTGCTGTTTCAAAGTCTGTCCGGACATTTTTGGACTTTAGCTAAAAACTCTTTTGAATGTTTTCCTCAATTTGGTTCCTCTAGCCTCTTCGGGCTCAGGGGCGTGTCCAGACTGGGGTGGCCCACATGGGGTACTGAATTATGCAGAGGTGGTACAAAGTATGTGGGCACAAACACGAGACTGAATTTAACTTTTTTACCCTTTCTATCCCCACTAATGATGTGTCCTTGTAGGTAGATCATAGGGTTGGGGACTCAAAACAAAGCTGTTTGTCCAAAGCCATAATTTAAATACTTTTTAAATTACATGCAAACTCTTGTAAGCTGTCTAACTTGCAATTAAGTCCATTAAAAGTTAGACAGCGTGAACAAGTTTTTGCTTGCAAATTTTTATGGAACGTGACACATAAATCAAAATCTGTATTTCTAATATTTTAATAACTCCTGTACTTCTTGACCCTTGACCCTTGGTATGTACGGCATCCTCATGTCTACAGGGAGTGTACATATTTGTGTTTGTGTATGAGGTTAACTGATACTCTTATCTGATTGGCTGTGATTGCTTAGGGAGTGACGGCGCCAACAGGTATGGAGGATTCTGTTTAGAGTGCTGTCGTCCTTTACAGCTTTTTATAAACAAACCTTTATCGTCCGTACATCCCTTCAAGATGTAGGCTCCTAAAAATATCCAAGAGATGTTTAGAAATGTAGTTTTAATGTAACTCCCAGCTGACTTTCTTTAAGATAAGCTGAAGAATTTTTGTGTTGAAACTTTACTAAAATCTGAATCCTGCTAACGTGACGCCCTGTTTACGCGACAGCCCATCAACTTTACAGCCTGCTAATGTTACAGCAAGCTAACGTTACAGCCTGCTAACATGAAGGCCTGCTTACATGACAGCCTGCTAACATGACAGCAAGCTAACATTACAGCCTGCTACTGTACTGTATCGTATTTTAGAATACAGTACCGCATCGCATCGTTAACCCCTAGCTGCACCATCTTTGTCTTTATGTTATTAGCGACGGGTGAGTTGTAGTTACCTTTCAGTCCTATTATTGCTTAAAGTTTCCTCCTGACAGTTTCCGACACAATAAAGTACAGAAGTGCTTTTCGACCAACTTGACCAGGACTAGCACGACTCTCTGACTCTGACCGAGTCGGCGACTGGGAGGTTACTTTCCATTGACCTCGTCATTGTCACTTCAAGGCCATGTTTCTGTCCACGGAGGAAATGACGGATTACGATGAGTCCCTAAAGACACGTCAGACTAAACATTCGTCTTTTATCTCTTCACCTGAACTTTGAGTGCGAGGCAGACTTCCCTCACCACGCTTCACTTCATCCCTGTCATGGTGTCTGTGTCTTCTCCTCGCTAAGTAACACAGCTGCTCACACAGTGACAGCATTGTTCTCGTCGGGCGCTGCAGGAAGTGAATGTGAACACGTCTCAGTGCGTTAAACATTAGCTGCTCGCTAAACGCCGCTTTGCCCCTCAAACGGGGATTAGAGGCTACTTAGGATCACTCCCGGACGAGCGTACAACTCGACAAGCTGTTAAGAGCCAGATAAACAGACGAGTGACAGCTTTACTGTGTGTGTGTGTGTGTGTGTGTGTGTGTGTGTGTGTGTGTGTGTGTGTGTGTGTGTGTGTGTGTGTGTGTGTGTGTGTGTGTGTGTGTGTGTGTGTGTGTGTGTGTGTGTGTGTGTGTGTGTGTGTGTACCTGGTGACTGGATATTGAACTTGTTTCCAGCCCTGCAGCCCTTTGGGCCTCTAGTTTTCAAAGATCGCTGGCCCAGGAACATTACTTTTGATTTGAAGAATAACAGTCACCAATTTACTCTTGAACCATTCTGATGCAAAAGTCAATTATGACTTTTATTTAATTAATTCAGAATAAAATGTATTTTTCTTATATTCATGTGCTCCTGTTTATTCACCATGCTGCTAACTGTAACAGTCTACTTAATCTGATATTAATATGAGGCTGTGATAGAGCTGGAATCTCTCCTTCTTTCTTCTCTGTGAGAAACTCTTCATCCTTAGATCTTTACTTTAGGAGCTCTCTTAAGGGCTAAGATCCTTTGTGAATAACTTTTATCTTTACCAGGATCTAGTCTTTAACTTTAAGGGGAAATTTAGCTGTAGTGTGTTCCAGCTCCTCCAGCTGTCTGTCACTGTGGCTGAAACTTTTCTCCCTTCTGTTTTCGGGATCTGATGGTTTTAAAAAACGTTTTACCAAACGTGTTTTTTATTAGAGAAAACCTGCGTTAAGATCTGTGTGCGAGTGTACATTTCGAGAGTAGGGAGGTACAGCAGTGAAGCCGTCGGCTTCCTTTCAACTGTGACACACATGCGCGCGCACGAGCGCTTATGATACGTTGATGCTGTAGCAGTTATTAGCGTGACGTTTAAAAAAAATGACTTACAAAAAACCGGTATGACAGGAAAGCGCTGTGAAATTGAGAACATGTTACTGTATATATTTTTTTTCAGGCAGTATTTGAACTGGCCCGGACTCTGTCAATCATTCATCCGGGCCAGCGGGCCAGTTATAATGTCAAGCCCTGCTGCATCACTCAAAGAGGCTGACGGCGGGAAAACAAAGATGCTGGATGTTTGATTTCTCTGTTTTGTTGTCGTTGCACTTCAGCACGTAGAAGAAGTTCACTGTATTCTGTCGCTGAAGTCGACCCCGTGTTGCTCGCTCGAGATAAGGTGGGCTGAATGCCAGGATACACAAAGTGTCTTTGTTTGTTTTCCCACAGAGTCCACTCACAGTCACTCACTCACTTTGCTTTTTATGCTCATCATGGTTCTAAACGTTTCCTCTTTTTCTTAGCGGTCATATTTGAGATGTTTTGCTCGTTCTGATGTGTTAGTTCAGCTGATAAATCGGTCGGGCTCTAGACATAATGGTGACGTCTTCTCCAAACAGGTCTCTATACATGGCAGCCAAAGGTCTGTGTGTGGGAAACACTTTGAGTGAATTTCTGTGATATACAATCAGACTCTGAACGTGATCTTTGTGAGCAGTCATGAAATAGTGATGAAGGTGCAGCCCTGCTACTCGTGATGCAAACAGGATTTTCTATATGAAGCGACGAGCTGCGCCGAGTTATTCTGAAGGTCGTCACATGGCTTCATACAGTCATCAACTTGACCCTTCGTGTCACATGGGGGAAAAAATGGCATTTGAAGTTAAAAGAAGTCAAAACAATCTGTGTGAAGAAACGCGTCTCCTGTGTCGGTGGGGTTCCCTCACACCCAAGACTTTTATTTTCTTAAGCGTTACCACATCTGTCAGATTCCCACCGTGGGGTTCTGTTCTTAGGGGAAAAAGCTCCGAGGTCTCGGTAATGATGTTGAGTGTTTCATTCCTGAAGGGTAAGCGTTGGCGAACGTGCCCCCTCGCTGCTCTCCTGTTACTGCTGGGAGATGCTGATGGTCGAGCTGTGGATGTAAGCGATACCAGCGTGCATTTATCCTGCAGACGCTCACGTCTTCCCCTGCGTTGTGTTTTGTTTTTGTCCTCGGCTTATCACAGGGGGTGAAGGATGGGATGACCTTAACAGAAACGGGATACATTCAGAGCGACTCGTTATCATCAGACGATAACGGCAGTGTGGAGACGGTGAGGTCTGGGTTTAGTCTAACCTCGTCTGTAATGTGTCACATGAGTCACATGAAGTAATAACAGTTATCTGGGACTACACAGCCTCTTACCATCCAGGGAGACGCACGCTGTTCTGGGACCGTCTCAGTTTAGCCTTTAACTTTTTGTTCAGTCAGAAATGAGACGTGAAGAGGTCGATACAAATACTGATATCAGACAAACTGCAGTGCTTTCAGTTTCCTGTTTAGCGAGGCAGCTTTGAGTTTAACACGGGATCGTATGATTGGAGCTCTGTTTCACCGAGTCAGGCCTGGCAGTGACAGGATGATGTGTGTGTTTGTGTTTGTGGAGGTGAGTGGTGTGCAAAATGCTGATTGATGGAAGAGGAGGAGGAAGAGGAGGAGGGGAAGGAAGAGGAGGAGGAGGAGGAAGAGGAGGAGGAGGAAGAGGAGGAGGGGAAGGAAGAGGAGGTGGAGGAGGAAGAGGAGGAGGAAGAGGAGGAGGGGAAGGAAGAGGAGGAGGAGGAGGAAGAGGAGGAAGAGGGGAAGGGAGAGGAGGAAGAGGAGAGTGGAGGGGAAGGAAGAGGAGGAGGAGGAAGAGGAGAAAGGAGGAAGAGGAGGAGAGAGGAGGAAGAGGAGGAGGAGGGGGGGTGGGTGATCAGTCTCCTCTCCATGCCAGTGTGAACTTGGCAGAGTCACCGCACTGCAGAGGAGAAAAGTGTGAACTCCCAGAGGGCGTGTGTGTGTGTGTGTGTGTGTGTGTGTGTGTGTGTGTGTGTGTGTGTGTGTGTGTGTGGTTTTGAATGTTTTTTTTATTACACAGCTGTTTTCAATACTTGATTCTGATTGGCCAGTCGAATGCCGATCTATTCAGCGCGTCTCACGTCAACCGTGACGTGCACCATATTAGCAGAGTTCAGAAGAAACGGTGAGCGTTTAATACAACGAAAACCAACACGTTCAGAGTCACTGAACATCTATAACCGTGTCCGAGTGTCTGAACCGACGCGAGAATCTGTTCTGCTGTGAACTGAACCCACCTGAGCGACATTCGGCATCCATCCAGACTTCCCTCTCCCCAGCAACGTTTTCCAGCTCCTCCTGGGGGATTCTGAGGCGTTCCCAGGCCAGACGGGATCTCTAATCCCTGAAGTGAACTCTGGGTCTACCCCGGGTTCTCCTCATAGTTTGGCCACGCCCAGAAAACCTCCAAACGGAGGCGACCAGGAGGATCAGAATCCGATTTTTTCTTAAAATTAAATGTGAGTATTTTTATAAGCAGAAGCAGCGTGACGTCTACAACAGTCGTGGCTTCATCCTGCTCAACAGGAGGAGGCGGAGTCACACTGTCCATCTGTATACACAGTCTACAGTTACAGAGCTGCATTAGAAACAAAAGCGTCAGCTGATCTGAGCTATCAGGCGCTAACAGCCTTCATGTACGACTGCTCTGCTTCAGTCAAAGGCTTCCCGCCCAAAACCTGTGACACATTAACCTCCAGATCTGCCCGCTTATGTTTCAAGTTAGATTTTATGACCGAGTCTGCTGCCTGAGTGCGATAGTGACATGTTGATACAAGACACTTAAAGTTAAAGATTAATCCCTCTGACGGTTTGAAACCTTTAAGCACTCTGAGCGGGGGACTGAAGAAGCTACTTCCTGTTGTGATATTTCAGACAATGGTGTTATAAATGGAGTAGAATTAAAAGTACTTGCACTGCTTGAACGCACCACATGCATGTCAAATCTCTCCTTTCAGTGTTAAATCTAAACCAATCCAAAGCAGTGTCACTCAGTGTATTTACACTGAGCTCGAGACAAACACTGAAATCAAACAGCATCTCTGACAGGTCGCTCACATCTGGAAGCTGCCATGTTTGCTTTTCCTCTGCAGGCGTGACTCGTGATTCATCTTTCACAAATCACCGGGTTTTGTTTTTGTAACCTGTAAGAACGATTTCAGTCCTGTGAAGTGATTTCTCACCGGTTGAATTAAAGACTATAAACAACCTAACAACTTTAAAAGAACAACACTGATGAAGCAGCAGAGTCCTCTATACGACTCTATGATGAGAACATTTGTCTTTCTATCAATGCTACGTGTAGTTGAACAGAATCTCAATGTGAACTAAAGAGTGGAGAAGAACATACTGGAGAACAGGAAACATAATGCAGCAGGTTCATTAGAGCACAGAGATGGTAGAGGTGGCGTGCAGACAGTCTATGGTCGTGCAGCGATCACAGGGAATAAAGGTCACCACCCCCTCCCACTCGCTCCAGGTGAATTCTCCTGATTATATCCTGCTGCGTTCTCACATCAGATCACTCTGACTTTCTGCAGAATAAATACGAGGAGGCTGGAGGAGAAACTCCGGGTGAAGAGAGAAACATTCAGATGTTTGTGTTCACACATTACGCGGTCTCTTGCGGTAAAGTAAGAGTACATGTACGTACAGGAGCGATCAGATAGCTCCCCCTGCTGGTTAAATAAAAAGCAAAAGCAATATCTTTTGACTCATCGATTGAAATTGTCCTTATTCATACGAGTGCTTGGTTGTATTTGGAGGTATGGTTACATCCTTAAGGGTCAAGAGGTCATCTTTCCTGCAGCAGGTGTTACAGCTTCCTCTTTGGACCTGGATCACTTCACTGTCATGCGAGTTGGACGAGTTCTCTGACTTTATTCTGAATGATTTCTGAGTTTGAGTTCAGCAGACAGTTTGATTCTTTGAATGCTCAGAGAGCAGAGGGACGCGATGTGCAAAGGTTGTGCAGTTTTGGCTGCAGCAGGTTGTTGGGCTGTAGTTACAGCGCTTCCAGACAAACTCATAAACACTGACCTTTAGTACAGTCGCCCAGAGGGGCGGCGGGCGGGGCGGGGGGTTCGGAATGAGGGACATAAAGAGGCAGAAAGAGGGTGGGGGGCTGGGTTGTGGAATGTGGGAGAGAGAGAGAGAGAGAGAGAGAGAGAGAGAGCAGAAAGTGAATGGATCAAAGAAAAAAGAGAGGAAAGAAAAGAGATGACTAGACACAGGGCGAGAGAGAGAGAGAGAGAAGGCGAGGGAGGAGGAGTGATTAGTGTGTGAGCCTGAGCTGTGATTGGTCGAGCAACCTGTATGTGTGTGTTTGCCTGTGTGTGTGTGTGTGTGTGTGTGTGTGTGTGTGTGTGTGTGTGTGTGTGTGTGTGTGTGTGTGTGTGTGTGTGTGTGTGTGCTTCTACCCAGTGGGCGGGGGGATTAAGCCTGCGTCACGTGGTGCCTTTAGCTTCTTTTCCACACAAACACACACCCTCATTCGCAGAGGGCACACACACACACACACACACACACACACACATATCCTCTTACATACACACTCACAGCTGTTGATAGTTCTCTCTCTGTGTGAGAAACGCCGGGACAGCCGAGCAGCACAGCCCGCAGGACTCAGAGAGAGAATCTGCTGCGTGCTGGCAGCTCCTCCAAAACATCTTTATGGGAAATCTGGACAGACAAGTGGAGCGACCGGTTCTCTGATTTGCAGCGTGACTCTCACTTTCTGTCGTTCACACCGCGCTCCTCCTCTCCTGTCTCTCAGTGTTGGAATTTAAGCGCAGACGGCGAGCAGCAGAGAGAAATAGAGACATGTGTTTCGCCTGCTCCTGCCGCCT
Organism: Labrus mixtus; assembly: GCF_963584025.1. NCBI lineage: Eukaryota > Metazoa > Chordata > Actinopteri > Labriformes > Labridae > Labrus > Labrus mixtus. The sequence goes on from NC_083613.1 coordinate 12,355,264, forward strand.
CTTCTCTCCCATTCACTGAGCGTGAGGAAACACAAAGGTTGGTGAAGGCTTCGGCTTATTTGTTTATGTGCTGGTTTTGCTTTCGTCATCAGACCTGGTTGGACATTTAGATTTTATTTCCTCTGACCTATATTCTCCTTTCTTCCAAAGATGTGCATTTATTCCCATTTTATAATCCAGCTCTCTTTCTGTTTGTGTGTTCCCAGCAGCTGACTTCCAAAGAGTACCACCCCCTTAAAAACCGATTTGTAGTTTTAGGGGAATTCCATGTTAGTATGGCTTTTGGACACACACACACACACACACACACACACACACACACACACAGGCATTATAAGCACACTTGGCAGTAACAGTGCAGTGAGTGTGAGCACCAGAGAAGATTAGCTGTGACTATTATCTCTCATGTGTGCCACAGTGTACGCTGTGTCTGTGATTGTGGACACAATGTCATTTCCACATTTAGGATCCGGGCTCTGCACTCGCTCTTATCTTTAATTTATTTTGCAATCATTTGGAAGGAATGTCTGGGCGTGAATGTGAAACCTGTAAATGAACCCAAATGCTGGTTGCACAAAACAAAAACAACAACAACAACCAGCCGCTGCCAATCCGACAGAACGCTCTGACTTTGGTGCATTTTCAGGCGCAGGAGAGGAGTGTGTCCTCATGGTAAATCTGCAGGAGGATCTCTAAGCCGCTGAGCATTCAGCTCACACGCCGCCCTCCAGTGTCACTGCTGGATCTGTCATGACACACCTGTGTGTGTGTGTGTGTGTGTGTGTGTGTGTGTGTGTGTGTGTGTGTGTGTGTGTGTGTGTGTGTGTGTGTGTGTGTGTGTGTGTGTGTGTGTGTGTGTGTGTGTGTGTGTGTGCTTGAGGGGCCTTTCTGCACTGCAGGTCACCTGTGTGCGTGTGTGTGTCTGTGTGTGTGTGTGTGTGTGTGCGTGTACAGGCTCGTCGCTCACTGTGCCATTTACAGCGTGTGAGGATATAATTAGCCGACGTACACATTCTTTCCTGGTATTGTTGCCACTGGAGTTGTAACAGAAACCCAAAAGGCGGCGTGTCTATTTTTAGGGGGGATAGCTCGGAGCAGCCACGCTTTGAAGCTTCCTCCTGGCAGGATAGAGACAGGAGGTGTGTGTGTGTGTGTGTGTGTGTGTGTGTGTGTGTGTGTGTGTGTGTGGGGGGGGGGCTTGTTGGCTTGTGTCTCATACAATGTGTTTTATGTTTACTGGCTGTCATTTCATCAGCAGTGTTGTATCATTCTGCAAAGCTTGCATATCATCTCCTGAGTTTTTCAGCGGGAAATTAAAGGTCAATGGAGATCAAAGAGGAGAAGGAGATCAAAGAGAACCAGACAGAGAGATGGAGAAACAGATCTATGGGGAGGGTGTAGCTTTCCACATCTGCATCATGTCAGTAAACAAAGAATAACAGTTGTGTGTTGGGGGTCTGAACAGCTGGAATTTCTCTTCTAAGTTTTTCAGGACAAACAGAAAGTTCAATGGAGAGAGAAAGGATGCAGAGAAAGAAAAGGGTGTTTCAAACTGAAGAGAGACGGGATCAGACAGAATGATGGGGCGACTGATTCTTGGGTAAACGTGGGTGTCATCAGATAAAGACGGAGGGTTGTGGCGTTTCTGCAGCGCCAGATGTCACGGTCCAGGAGTGAGGCATTATGGGAGAGAACTTAGAGATGTGCTGTGAACTCCTTTTATTAGAGATGAAGGAGGAAATCATAACACATCCATCCATCCATGATCTAAACCGGGGTCCGAGGGGGCTGGAGCTGAACCCAGCTGTCATTGGGCGAGGGGCGGGGTTTCACAATGGACTGTTCACCAGCCAATCACAGGGCTGACATATAGAGACAGACAACCAGCCACACTCACACTCACACCTGCGGACAATTTAGAGTCAGCAGTTAACCTAACGAGCATGTCTTTGGACTGTGGGAGGAAGCAGGAGTACCAGGAGAGAACCAACACATGCACGGGGAGAACATGCAGACTCCACAAAGAGAGGCTCCTGTCAGACGGGGATTCAAACCAAGAACCTCCACACAGAGAGGGGACAGAGCTAACCACTGCAGCACCGTGCAGCCAAACTATAACACAACCATTCATGAAGTATGACACATGCAGAGTCATTCAAAATGTGATGTGTTGATGTGTTCATAGAGCTGTAGTCATTAGGAGAAACTATGACGTATTGATTGACAGAACACTAAATCTCTAGTTCTGTTCTTCCAGCCGCTTCATGAGGTTCAGTCTGTCTATATCAGGGCGACCTGTGATGAACCAGGATGTGCATTTTTCATGATTTCCTTGTTAATGAATCAAGAAACGGATCAGAGAGGTCAGGTCTGCCTGCCTCTGAATCATCCTGAGCTGCTCATTCACAGCTTTCCCTCACAGCGAGAAGTTTTCCCCTGTAGGACAGGAGAAGGGGGCGGAGTCTCAGCAGGCAAGACAGGAAGTGACATAGACGCCACGGAAATCCAGAAAAAGTGTCAGATTCTGACACCACAATGACAGTTTTTTGCAGTGCTGCTTGTTATTGGACGTGTCAACTGAATAAACAAAAGAAAAGAACGCGTGGCGAGCAGGAAGAGTGTGAAGCAGCTCTTCATGCATGCGAGATGATCGCGATCGTCTTGAAAACAGCGAACACACGAGTGTTTGTGTGGACAGACGTCGAGGTGGGGCTGTTCCTCCGAGTGACCCTAAACCACAAAGTGATTAAAAAAAACATTTAAAGAAAATGTTGACTAGGAGATAGCAGAATGAACAGAATCCAGGAGTCGGCCATTGTTGTTGTAGTCCACCTCCTCGCTGATGGCTGTTGACTGGAAGCTTAATGAAGCTGAAACTCTCAGATTCCCAGTTTACTGGACAAAGGAAATGGTGCCGTTTTCAAACTTTTGCACTCTGGGACCCGTTTTCCAAATCTTCCATCCTCATGCTCCCAAAAGGCCGTTGTCAAGTGAGCAAACAGCCACAACAAAAGGTTTTCTAATCGTAGATCGTTGCCGTGTAAACATGGTGCTTAGTTGTCCCGTCTTGTTTCAAACAGAGAAAACCTGCAGAGCATTGTGACTCTCTCCTCTCGCTGTAACAGGCCTTTCATCGCACCATTCATCATCCTGTAACTCCTGGTAACTAAAAACATGCCGAGCTTAGCAGGGATCACAGCAGAGGCGGGTTTTATAGCTCTATTAAAATAATTCTTTAAAGACGAGGACGTATTCACGGACGCTTCACCCCCTGATGAAGGCGTGAGAGGGAGCGGGGGGGGGGGGGGGGTCAGCAGAGGTCAGCGGGTGAGAGATCAGGCTGCGGTCGTAGTCTAGCGCCCTCCGGTAAACACGGCCTGCCTCGTCTGTCAGGTTAAATCAATTAGAATACAACTCCTGTCCTCCTGTCTCTTTAAAAGGTCGACTGTGTCTCAAACATCCAGCCAATCACTGAACTCGACGTGACGTCTGGCATTGTTGTGAGAATGGGATTCATTCAACAAGTGTTTGAACCAATCACATGAGGCCGTCTGCCATGGAATGTGAATGATAAACTTTAATGCAGTGATGAGAGGAACAGATTTCATTGTTACTCAGATTAAATGTGCAGACTCTCACATGCACACACACACACACACACACACACACACACACACACACACACACACACACACACACACACACACACACACACACACACGCACGTTCACACTCCCAAACGTCGATCTTTCTGGATGAGACCGGGCAGAGGGGCTTCAGGGTGGGGACAATGATGTATTGACAGAGACACAGAGAGGGAGGGTGGAAGCTCATGCTGGGCGCTGCTAGAGGTGTGTGTGTGTGTGTGTGTGTGTGTGTGTGTGTGTGTGTGTGTGTGTGTGTGTGTGTGTGTGTGTGTGTGTGTGTGTGTGTGTGTGTGTGTGTGTGTGTGTGTGTGTGTGTGTGTGTGTGTGTGTGTGTGTGTGTGTGTGTGTGTGTGTGTGTGTGTGTGTGTGTGTGTGTGTGTGTGTGTGTGTGTGTGTGTGTGTGTGTGTGTGCGTGTGTGCGTGCGTGTGCGGAGCGAGGCAGAGGTTGGATGAGCGACTGCAGCTGTTTGCGCTCAGCCGTGCAGAATTTGAGTCATTCATGAAAGTTCAGGCATCTGCTGTCAATCACAACCTCTCGATGTGTATCTGAACGCCGTTGATGTTTGTTTACATATTTTTAATTTACTGTGGCGTCATCGTAGAAGAAATGCAAAGAAAGAACACGTCATCGAACAGCTTTGGCTCAACCTGTGAGTTATTTCTACTTTAATTGAACCTCTCTCTGTTTGTGACTCAGTCCTGCTCCCCACACCGACCCATTGTTCAGTGGGTTAATCCCAGCCTTTCCTGTGCGCTCCCACTCAGTAAACAGAGCAGTGCAGGCCGCAGTTATTCAGGAGGATGAATTCAATGTCAGGTTACGTAACTCTGCCCCGCTCAGCTGCTCTCAATTAGAGGTTTTTTTTGTGTGCGCGCTCCTTTTATTCTTTTCCAAGGTAAAAGAAAATCACAGCAGTATCAGACCCAGATCTGAAGGTTTCCTCTGTGTTCATATAAGATCCTCTGGTTTACAGATCACTTTGATATTTCAGGATTCTTTAAATCAAATATCATCTGAGGAAAATGCTGTACATTTAGAGTTTCTTTAAGTAACCACACGTCCATGACTTGACACATCTACAACATGTGGAATCATAGATTACCAACATGATGTGCAAACCAAAGAGGGAAGAAAAGTTCTGATAGTGATAAGAACTAACAAGGATCCACATCAGTAAGATGTGTAGTGAGTGAAATGATAAAGACAGCTCTCTACAATGTTTATGAATTTAGACTGCAGTACCCATTTTAAACACTAGGGGTTAGAGTTACATATTGCTCCTTTAAATAAATAAGTATATCATCTGCATAGAGGGGTAGTGAAGGGGAAACCAGGTGCAGCGTTCAGAAGTAGAGGAAGAATCACCGTATGTGTTTTTGTTTGGCTGAATCTGAAGTCTGATGACATCATCTGGTGACGACTTTGAAAATAAAAAGTTAACAGACGACGTCTTGTGGGAGCAGCTGGGTTTGGCAGTACTTTGATCTAGAAAATGGAGATGGTTTATATTTACTCCGTGTCAGGTTAAACTGGCGTATCACCCGAAGCTAATTCCGTGTTAACAAGGAGGAAGAAAGACAGGTGGTGCTAGCATTAGCCGCACTTGGAACCAAATGAGCAGACGCTGTGATCCCATTCGCTCTGAAATGTGACACAGCTCCAAACAACAAGATTTGCTTCCACTCTACTTAATCAACTAGATAATGAGTCCCCAGGAACGTCTCTGATATACAGAATACGCTCCACGCCGGGGCTCATGTTCGTCCAGGGATCTCTTTCAGCTCACTGTTTGTTTTGTCTGACTTCAACTCTTGTTTTTTCCTTCCACTAATCTCAACCATCTTTTTAAGTGGCATTTGACCTCGGTAGCTTAACGGCCTGTGCAGACCGAATGACCTCATGAGCCCCTGTTTCCCTCGCGCAGAGTTGAGACCTGGAGGGGGGGGGGGGGGGGGCACCTTTAGCAGAGTAACCTCTCAATCGTGATCTCCCTCCTCTCTGATGACCAAGGGGCTTTTAAAGACGGGAAAACAGCAGGGTGCTTTTCTTAAACTCTTTCTTGCTCTCTCTGTCGTCGCTCTGCTGGTCAAGCCAAGACACCATCTGGTAGAGCTCGCTTAGGCTCCGCCTCTCCCTAATACACAACCAGCTTACCCTTTGCCTCCACAGCAGCAGGCGTGTTGCAAAGGAATCCTGGAGAAATGCATTTTTGTAAGATTTGAGGAAAAGTTTTTTTTTGGTTGTCAAAAAAGAAGGTGAATGTTTTTGAAGGGTTCATTTGGATTCTGGTCCATTGAAGATCCAGGTTTCTGAAAGTAATTAAAGTAAAATCTGAAGGTCTTTTGGTGACAAACAACAACACTAACAGAAAAAGTCAGGGTTTTGGTTTCCTCCTTTTTCTTCAACCTTCACACCCTGACATACAGTATCAATATTTCTACATGTATTTCCCGTCGACTCTACCTTGGCATGACAACAAGGATTGGAGAGGGTTTTTACTGTAACAGTTCCTGTATTTCCTGCATGAGTGCTTGTTGTCATGCCAGATGACCTGAGAGTGAACGGTGGGAGTAAACCCCCTCGCCAGTCGAGGCCCTGGATGTTGAGACAAAACGGCTCCTGTCCTCCTCGTGCTCTTTGTTGGTTGGTGTGTCACCGTGCCCTGACTAATGCTTACGTGCAGTCGTGACGCTGTTTGTCTGGGGAATAATGGCGCTGTCGGGACAGTGCAGGGTTTTATTTGTGTGGATCCAAAGTGCTGCACCTCTTTTGCTCTCAATAACACGGACGCCCTTTTCCTGTGTGATAAAGATACACTGTCTCTATGATCTGCTGATGCTCACAGTACATGATTAGAATATTCCCTTTTCCCGTTTCTATCCATTTTCACAGAAAAGCAAGTAATGGGAAATGGGGAAGTAGATTCCTATTTGCTAATGTTCTGTCCTCTCAGTCCCCTTCATGTGCCACGTCATACCTTAAATATCAGGATTTGCGTTTTCATGTGTGCGCCTCTGTGTTTTCTTCTTCTCAGGTGAGAGTCCGATTGGCAGCCATCGAGCGAGGGAGTGAGGTGAAGCAGGCATGAGTGCGGATAGCCATCAGGGGGTGGTGACGACCCCTCCAACGCCCAGTGGAGGGACCAAAGAGCGCTACTTCGACCGGGTCGACGTCAACGATCCGGAGTACATCAGGGCCAGGAACATGTCCCCGGACCTCCGGCAAGACTTCAACGTTCTGGAGCAGAAGAAACGGGTCACACAGATCTTACAGAGCCCGGTAAGTGACAAATAGAGACAAGGGGACCTGTGATGTCCAGAGGTTACTTATTAACCACAAGTACCTGGAAGAACCTTTGTGGCCTCGAAAAAGTAGAACACATTCATCCTTTGATGCACCACTGTGACGCAATCAGTGTTGGATGCCGCCCCTGAATTTGGAGCCAGAAATAGTCTTAGAGAAGAATAAATCTTTGAATTGACATTTGTTTACTTGCAAAAATGGTTGATCGAAAAGTATTGGCTTTAGCGACCTTTGACCCCTAATGAAGAGGAAGGAAACAGGCTCAAAGGAGATCTATTATCCTCACTGTCACCATTGATGATGTCAGTCTGGGACGCCTGTTGAGTAGCGTTGTGAGATGTGTAGCTCAAAAACCTCCTTATTTATCTGCGTCAGTAAATACCTGATTTCAGCCTCTGCCTGAAACGCTTAATTTCAGCTACTGTCTCTTTAAGGCCCCGCCTCCCCACATGCTCACTCTCCTCTGATTGGCCAGCTCTGTTTGCAGACATGGGGACATTTGAGTGAGCTTCCGGGTGGGCGTCTCCTTGAAACAGCTGTTGGGGTGGGCTTGTCCTACAGCTTTGCTCCATGCTTTGCTCTGATATGTCGACAGAACCTGGCGTCAGGTTCTGGTCAAGTCTCGCCAAGTTCTCATATTGCTCGTTCAGAGCAGCAGGAAACCACGTCTGGGGATAACGCCAACAACTACGTTTGTTGTGTTTAAAAAAGCTTTGGTGGGGTTTAGTACGGACATCCAACATCCATAGATCTCCTTTAAGGAATTGCGATTTGGTTGAGTAAAAATTTATAGAACAAAGCAATTGATAATAGCGAAAGCAGGGTGCACAGGCTGGTTTTGTAATTTGTTGGTTTCATGGGGGCTGAGAGATTCCTGAAAGGTAGATCTGTTTATTGATGATTAAGCACTTCCACCTGAGATCCTACTGACCACACAGGACTATCTTAGTACAGACGGGTTTGGTTATCTGGTCATCTCTTCATTTTGAGTCCACCAGTTGACCCTGGTGTTCCTGGGGGGGTTAGTCTTCTGTTGGTTTTCTTTGGGTGCCCTGAGTTCCTAAAGTCCGGGGACTCCAAATTCCCTGTTGGTGTAACCATTAGAGTAAGTAAGTTTGTCCGTTCACGTCTGTAGGCCGAAGACCTTTTCACCTCTCTGACTCACAGTTTGGGTAATCAGTTCCGCTTTTCTCTTTCTGGCAGTTATTATTCCCCAATCGAGTGATTTCTCAGGAAGTTACAGCAGCGAGTGCATCGTGTGTGTTTGTACTAATGTTGTGAAACTGGCCACAGAGTCATAGAAGTGGCCGGCTAAACACCAAATATAACCACCAGAGACCACACCCTCACCCCGGCTCTCAGAGTCCTCCCCAGGCCAGCAGCTCTCTCGTGCTGGGTCAGGTTTTGCTGAAGTAAACAAATGTGTGAGCACAGGGCTTATCTCAGCCAACAGGCATTATGTTGAGCTTTGATTTTCTTTCCTTGGAGGTCTGGATATTTGAGAATTACTGTTGCTGCCCAACAGTATTCGACATAAGCCCCACCAGGCGGTCTGGTTCAGTTCAGTACGGTACATATTTATTGGCCTTTCCACTGTCAAAAGTTTGGAATGGTATCAAAATAAACCGATCCATACTATCCTACTTTTTTGCTACTCTTCTGATCGGGTGCCAAGCGTACCAATCCGACCCTAAAGGCTGGATCTAGATACTCTGTAGCCCGTTGATTGGTCGAAAGAATCTTCACTTCCTGTGCATCAGTGATAATTAATGAAAACACAAAATGTGCCATGTTTTAAAGTTAAAGTAAATGCAATGCGGTTTTTGTTTTCCGAGTAATGGCAGCATGTAACAGTGTTCCATGGTCGACCTCGGTGTAGACCTTCTCTGGGATCACTGGCGGAACTGATGATGCTATCACCTTCTGGCTTTAGGCCCCTCCTACTGAGTAAGGGTTTACCGTACCAAACCGGACAGCTTGGTTTAAGGTGCTGGAGGTCCTGTTGTTGGAGAGGTTTGAGCCCAGTAGGGACCAGAAGGTCTAATCATTTAGGACGTTTTGATTATCCTAACACAAGGTTGTGATTTACAACGAAGCAGGTCAAAGAGAACACAAGCTCGAGCGGCACTCAAAACTCATGACAAAGGCAGGGATCACAGAGGAAACAACACTTTCTGTAGATTTCATAGATTTGTTGTTTCTATTTGAGAGAAAGCTTTGTTTCTTTTTTGGGATGTATTAACACACCTCTCAGGAACTCCACACCTGGCCCTGATGGAGCTGACATGGTTCTAGTAACTGCTCATTTCCACCAGATGCGTTTTGGGAAAAATGTATGAATTTATGTAACACAGATCTAAGCTACCTCAGTTTTACTTCAAGCTACTTTAAAGAACTGTAATACATGTTTCTGTATTGTAAGTGTTATTTTTAGTATTTCCACATCACTGGGGGACACAACCTTTTTGACACCACTTATAAAAATTAAAAATATTGTCATCCTTATGTTGAATATAAAATATGTGTACTTTATGTTAAGACATGATGACAATAAAAAGTAATAAAAAAGATGTGTGTTCGGTCCGTCTCAGCTCCGCCACGGCTGCAGAGTTTAAGTCAGTGTGTGTGTGCTTCCTCTGTCCACGCTGCGCTGCGTCTCAGCTCCGTCAGTCCCGAGTCTTCTGCAGAAGATATACAAGACTTCTATTTCTGTAGGACGCAGAATTTGTTTTAAAACCTGCTGTATAAAAAAACTACGAAAGTATCGATCCTTTTGATAATCTTGAACCCTGATGATAAAAGTCCAACATTACCTGCTGGTGTTTCTGCACAGTTAAGCTCTTAGTGTTGTCCTATCTGTGTTTGTTCTGAGCCCTTTGAGCAGTGGCGTCACCTTGTGTGGAGACCACCTCCAAGCCTTTCAGCTCAGGCCACACAGCATTAGGAATATTTACTCTGCACTATTGACTCAAGGCGGGGCTCTGGAGTGCTCCCAGAGCTTTACAAAGGGCTCTTCCATCTGGAGGTGTGTTTGTGCGTTTGTTCTTCAAGTTACTTTGAAGTGACTCTCTCAAAGTTTCAGAGTTAGCAGCAACAGATTCTGAAGTTAGGAGGGATAAGGTTAGACTCTGCTTAGGCCATGGATTTCATGAATGAATATTCCTCCTGGAAGTGTTTGTGAATGATACTGAGTCGTGGCTGCTGTGGTTTGGCCAGTTCTGTTTTAAGCTTTAAATGTGATCCACATTCTGCACATGCCCAGTGTGGTTTTCCTGGCATGCTGTGTTCTGAGCCAGATGTCTGGCAGGGCAAGAGCTCGGTGCTGCTGATGCAGGTATCCACTTGATAGTGTGTGTGCGTGCGTGTGTGTGTGCGTGCGTGTCCTCCTCTGAGCAGTGTTGGTCTGCACTGAGGCTCTGTGGCTGACCATCTCTGTTTTTGCAGCCTGAAAACAATTGCAAGGCAAATCAAAACAGTTATTAACAATACAATTAAACTAGAGGCTGTCGACCTCGACTATGCAGAGTTTTTGTTCAGGAAAAGCTATTTATTATCACCTGTGATCATGGTTAACTGCCAGCTGCGAGTCATACATAACCCACCGCCATTATGTACCACACGCCGCCCTGTGTGTGTGTGTGTGTGTGTGTGTGTGTGTGTGTGTGTGTGTGTGTGTGTGTGTGTGTGTGTGTGTGTGTGTGTGTGTGTGTGTGTGTGTGTGTGTGTGTGTGTGTGTGTGTGTGTGTGTGTGTGTGTGTGTGTGTGTGTGTGTGTGTGTGTGTGTTGTGCCTGCGGTCACACAGTGTGATGTACGGTATTTCTGCCTGATGTGGTTTTGAACATGAGCCAACCAGAGCTCATGTAGCTGTAACAGGTGGCTCTCTGCGGGCCGTAGTGACTCCAGCTCTTACATCAGGACAGTCGGCCTCTCAGCTGGTTCACGCTCATTCAACAACAACAACAACAACAACAAAAACAGGCGTGTGTCCCCAGCTCGCCGTGCACACGTCGTTTTCGGCCTGTTGTCTTCATTCTTCTTCATGCACCTCTCTCCTCTCGTTTTATCCTCCGCCCCTTCTCTCTCTCTCTCTCTCTCGCTCTCTGTTTGTTTTCTTTCCAGTGTTATGGGACCAGCGGCGGCTCCAGATTACATGTTGTCAGGCGCTCAGATGGCAGGCTGTATTTAAAGTCGGACCGTTATAGAGCAGGCGGGACTGCAGCTGACCTCATTCAGCATGCAGTGTTTACCTCATGAAGTCAAAGGCTACAGCCGGACCTTGAACCACCTCACTCCCTTCAGGACCGTCTACACTCACCAGTCGGTGCTGCGTTACAAACATGCATCAAAAGTATGCACAGAGGGAAAGTAGGGCGACAATGGGAGGGGAGACAAAAGGGAGGGAGGGGAGATAATGCATGCACGTTCAAACTGTAGCTGTCACCGGTTACATGAAATATGTAACAAATTCATCCTGTGCACAGTCTCTTGGTGCACTCGTAGTAGAGACACATAAATATTAACCACATTTTAACCTGAATGTCTGTAGTACCTCCACGTCTTTCACACAAACTAGAGCAACAAAATCCTCCAGATTAAGGAAGCATTAAGTCACATTTCAACACTTCCTTATTGATTCAGAATAGAACATGTTGTTCCCTGTGTCTGTGCTACAGTGCAGATGTTTAGAAGGCCTTTCAAAGTAGAGAGGTTGTTTGTGTTTGTGAACGACATGCGAAGAAGTGGCCTCGAGGTGGAAGACAAAGTGTGGATACACATTGTCTCTGCAAATCCAAATCTTTTGTCATTTCTGATAAATCCTGATATTAATCCAGGTTCAAATTCTGCGGTTTAGCCTCTCTGCTTTGCAGCTGGGAACTGGGTTGCCGTGACTATTTGTGACCCACAAAGTCAAGAGGTCAGAAGCTCCCAGAAGTCTGAAATTGAATCAGATGAAATTGAATTTGGGTTGTAATTCGACATGCTGCTTCTAGTTTCTCCTGCTCCTATTAGGTTTTCAGCTTCTCTCCTCGACACGTCTTGTCGGACAGATCGCTCACCCAAATAAGTGATTCAGAGATGCCGAGTGGTAAATTTGCTCAGTTTGATTTTACACGAGTCCCGTGGTTTTTCAGAGGAAGTTCACATCTGCTCCTCTTCCAGCTAAACATGCCAAAAAACACACAACATGGTGCTTTGTCGGGTGGTGCAGCGAGCGAGCCCTCCTGTGTGAATGTCACAGCTTCCTTCTTTCTTTTTAAGTCCTCAAGGTCTCATGTGATCCGACATTAGCTGTTGAACTCACTCCAGAGACTCTTTTTAAAAACCACCGCCACTCCCCTCAGAGACGTCTCTCAACAGCTGTGTTTCTGTTTGGTATTTCACGACGTCCCTCGGGTGCTGAACTCAGAGAAACCTCCGGCAATGGAGCTGTGACCACAGGGTAAGAGAGAAGTACACTGTGAGATTACTAAGTCTACTTCAGTGCATGTGCGAGCGAGCGAGCTGCCACTTTCAGTGTCAACAACTGAAGCTAATGCAGAAGGGCAAAAAAGTGCAGTACCTAGAGTGTCCACACGAGGCTGGATTCGCTCCATAAATATAACTGTACAAAGCCTGAGTGGTGTCAGCGGTCTGTTCCTGCAGGGGCCGCTGGAGTCCCATCGATGGCGGTTTCCATGCTGGAAATGCTGTCTCAGTCTAACTTTCAGTCAACCTAATGACAGGCTGAGAGCTGGAGCTGAGGCGGGTTTTAAACCTCCTGACAAACCGTTACACGGCGCCCACCTGTCAGTCAGGTCAGCTACGCGCTCCCAGTGTTGAAAACGGAAGCCGGAAATTTAAAATGCTAATGCTTCCAGCAGAATTAAACCTGCTTACACTCTGTCTTTAGTCGTGTTAGGGGCGTGGCATATTTTGACTTCAGTTCCACTTCTTTGCCTGTTTGAAGGTTGAGTTGTTGCAGACAGTGTTTCCAACATGGCGACCGCCATCATCTGGCTTCAAAAGTCTGCTTCAGAAACAGATGGGTGCTGTCACTGTGTTATACAGTCGATGGTTTCCACTAATTCTTAAATGTGAAATGTCTTTCTCCACAGCAGCTCAGTGCTTAAGGCCCGCCTTTACTCCACCTGCTACTAGATTGACTGAACGTTGGGTTGAGTCAGCATTTCCAAAATGGCAATCATGTCGACCCCATGCATCCTTTGGTGTCATAACCAATGGGTGATGTCACTGAGACTGCAGCCATGTTTTATTCAGTCTATGGTTCAACCCAAAGTCAGAAGAGTAACCTCTGTGACCACGATGTCAACTTTATACAACCCTCTCCAGCTTTCAACTATAATCCACTTTATCATTTGCAGTCAATCAGAAATGTTTCAGGAAATCATTTAAATAAATGTTTAGATGTTTTTTTGTTTTTTTTATAGAGGCAGGAAGTCCCTGTGCTGTGCTGCTATCAGAGCCAGTAACGGCCTTATTAAGCCGGTCGGGTATCAGACATGACGTGACAAATCCACATTAAATACAGTTCCTTGTCGATGGCATCAGTTCAGTGTTATGAAACCAGAACCGTTTGTTAGACTCAGTCAGTCACGACAGCATCTGACTGGTTCTCAGTGCCACAGTAATCCCCCGCTTCATGTTGCCTTACATAAAGGTGATTCCAGTTAGTTACAGAGAGTGGATGTCTGTTAAACAATTTTTAAGTAAAAGAACATCTAAATATACTCTACCTCTGGATCTGTAATCGGAGAGAAATACACTCCTATGCTTCCACACATAGAATACAGACTCGTCTCCAAACAATGAAACATTTGGTCGTTTTTAAGAGCGATATCAATCCCAACGATCGGGGTGAGTGAGTTCATCCCTCGCTGAAAAAGGAAAGGGAGTTCATTCAGAGCAGGGAGACGCTGCAGCTGGAGTCGGGGACCAATTTAACTGACGCACACTCTCGAGGTTGGATTTGGGGGGGGGAATCAATAGACTTTGCAAGCTTGCAGGCTGGCACCTCTTTGTAACACTGTCATGTTGTGGCGGCCTGAAAGAAGAGCATTGTGCTGAAATAAGTGGAGAGGTTGTGAGTGAAATTAAAGGCCTCACCTGGTCTGCATGCGTGTATGTGTGCGTGTGCGTGCGTGTATCTCTACATCTACATCTCATGTATGTTTCTGCTTCTACTTGTCTGGGTTTATGCCTCCTGTTAAGAGCTGCGATGAGATCACCAGGAGACCTGGTATTCAGGTCACTCTGTTCTCTCAGGTGACCTGTGATGAGGTGTTGTATGTGTGAGAATGTAATCTGAACCTGCGACAGGAAACGACACAAAAACACAAAGTTTACAGCAACGAGGAAACCGGATTAGACATTTGATATCAGCTCGTAAAGCGTAGATTAGTTTAGTTAGGTTACTTGATTTCAGACAGGCTGAATCACAGTGTGTTACAGGTCCCATATTATGCTTTTTCTGGTTTTATATGCCCTTTAGTGTGTTTTCCAAGTGTCCTGTGCATGTTTAGGCACATCTATGTGCAAAAATTCAAAGTCCGCGGAAACGTGGCTTCTCCTACGTCCTCCTGTTAGCTGTAGCATTAGCTGCATGTAACGCTCGGTTCTAGCCCCCCTCGATAAAAATTTGTCAGTGTGACGTCTTGTCAGTGTGAGATCACTGATCTAAGCCCATTGGCTCGTTGTGGCAAGCCCTGCAGCTCATGTTGAGCTGAGAAGCGCGCTGAGCAACTGACCAATAACGACAGAGCGGATCAGCAGACCAATCAGAGCAGACTTAGCCCATGTGGGGTCTAACAGTGTGGGCTCAACAGAGTGTAGCTGAGGAATCAGAGCGTAGAGGGAGCAAGGAGGAGCAGTACATGAAAACAGACACTTTTTTCTAACTTTAGCTATTGTGAACGTACAAAAGTAGGTACATTAAATATACGAACCCCAAAAAGGGCATAATATGGGCTCTTTAAGGTTATTTAAAATGTTCCACACTTTACTGCTTTTAGATTTCAGGTGTATTAAAACAGTCTCTGTTAGATAGTTATAGATAGATGCATAGGAGAGGAATGAACATGGGGGGGCGCTGGTAGCCTAGTGGTTATGATGCATGCCCCATGTACAGCGGCTGTAGTCCTCATTGCAGCAGCCGTGGGTTCAAATCCGACCTCGACCCTCTGCTGCATGTCGTCCTCCCAGCGTCTCCAATCTCTCTTCAACTGTCCGATCTACTAAAGGCAAAAAGATACACACAAAAAAACTTGAAAGAAAACGCCTGCACACTTTCTGAATTTCTCAAAAACATTGGCGACGTTTCAGTTCCCAAAAGAGTGCTTGCAATAGTTTGTATCAGAAAATAGGGATTCATCTTTAAAGGGCGCCGACGGCTTCTATTTTTTGTGAGCATCATACTTCCACCAGTCATGAGAAGTCGTGTTGTCCTTTCCCACGGGATGAGGCAGAGCCCTTTAGGTGTCGTCTGTGTTTGAAACAATCAGGAAGCCATATAGAAGGGAAAGACGAGGAAAGGAAACTTCAGTGGAAGTCATAAGACACGAGCTCCTGGAAGACTAGAAATATCCTGTTGTCTTAAGAGTTTGAGGAACGGTGTCTATTGTCCCTCGGAGAATGTGACTCCCATGATGCTTTTATGAAAACGTTTGTTTGTTTGTTTACTATCCAGAAACAGTTCAGCTCCAATAAAACGCTCTTTCAAGAAGCATCTGCCCTGATGTCATGTCCTGAGGTGAAGCCTGAGTCGTACCGCTCATTCAGACTGACTGTTGGAGGAAAACTAGGAAACCATTTCCCACCAGGGGAACCTGTGGCTCAACCAGAAGGTCGGGGAATTGATCCCCAGCTCCTGCAGCCACATGTGTCCTTTGGCAAGGCACTTAACCCCCAAGTTGCTCCCACTGCTTCATCGGGAGCGTATGAATGTGCATGAATGGACTTGTTTGAAGATCTTGAAGACGTTTCACCTCTCCCCCTCCAAAAGGATATGTCAGTTCTGAACTGGGGGGCGGAGCTAGAAAGGAAATGTCTTCAAGATCTGCAACCAAGGCCAGTTGACTTTGGATTACCATGACCTGGATGACGGAAAACCTACACATACTTCTAAAATCAACGTTTCCTCACCGTCAGTGGCCATGTTTCAGTGCCCCATCCAGTCTCAGGCTTTGACCTACATAAACTTCTCATAGAAGTAGATCAATCCTTCAAATCCTAGACCCGTCGTGTTGGAATGTCGATGTAGGTTTGCAAAGCCAGGAGCAATACTTGAAATGAGACGATGTAGACCTCTGTTGTTGTTGTTGTTGTTGTTGTTGTTGTGCTTGGAGATGGCGCGCTGCCGGGAAATCAGAGACATACTATATATTATATTACATATTATCTTCCCTACATGCACTCTGTGAGTAGTTACACACACGAAGATTTTTTGTCATAGTCCACTGCACAGCTCCTACATTGCACCTTTTGTACATTTTGTTTTTTATATTTTATATTTTATATTTTATATTTTATATTTTACATTTTACATTTTACATTTTACATTTTTAAATTATATTTTATATATTGTAATAGCTTCTTATACTGTATTATTTAAGTTGTTGCTAGTTCTGCTTTATTTCCTTGTTAATTGTTTAGCACCAATACACCAAGTCAGATTCCTTGTATGTTTAAATGTACTTGGCAATAAACCCTGATTCTGATTCTGATATTCAGTGACGGTTCTTAGACATTCACCAGTTGAACCAGCTCTGCACCAGTACTAGCACCAGCTTCCAGTTTACTTTGGTAGAAAAGGGGTAAAATCAATGTCAGTAAGTGGCCATGTTTCAGTGCTCCAGCCGCTCTCAGGCTGAAGAGTTGGACAACCTCCAACCTGTCTGTCGACTTACTAATACTCTCAAGACTGCTGCTGTTCCATTTTCAAAGATTAGCCTTTGCCATTTTGGAGCAGTCACGAGAACCCTTCTTCATTTCTCTGATTGGATCCCTTTTCCCCCTTGTGTATACGGAGAGGCCTGGCTGCTTGTCACTGCTTTTAATCTTGAAGGATTGAGGATATGGGATGGATATTTTAGCTGTTGTTCGGCGAATGTGGTGCGATGATGTAATGTCATTTTAAAACTTCTGTCCCTGTATTTTGGTTGTAAGTCGAGCAGTCACGCAACAGCAGCAAAAAAACAAATCACACCCACATGTGTGATGTTGTTATTCCTCCAGATGTGGAAGGTTTGCTGAAATATTAATGATACGATCCACTTTAGGCCCAAGGATTAATCTGTTTAGATGATGGAAATCAAATCCCTGCTGTCATAATCTTCTTGGAAACACACAAACACAAATTGAAGAGCAGATGCCTGCTGGTGCGTGCATGCGTGTTTGTGTCGCTCGTGTGTTAAGTCAGAGGATTCTTTCCTCAAACAGTGAGTCTGCTGTGTTCAAAGTTTGTCTGAATTTAATTTGTCTGTACATTAAAGGAGCACTACGTAACTCTGGCCCCTAGTGTTTAAAATGGGTACTGCAGTCCAAATTCAAAACATTGCAGAGAGCTGTTTACCCCCGTTAAACCAAGACCGATCTCGAATGCTTTAACACTAGGTGACAGTGTGTCAGTTTTAGTTTAACAGCTTGTATGCTGAGCCAACAACCAGTGTTGTTAGCTATCGAACGCTGCCAAGCTAGCTAAAAGTGTCAATGTAGCACAGGGTGGCAGTGTCACCAACATCTCTAACTCCTTGCTCACTATGTAGTCCGTCGTACAGTGAGTTTCACATTTCGTAGTCCTGTCAGAATGCTTCATAAGTCATTACACTCTGTATTTTGGACTCAAAGTGTCCCACAATGCATCTTGAAAAGAAGTTGACAGCCAATGGTCACTAGCCAGGCACTTAGCCAAGTAGCGGATTTGATTATTAGCCACAATGTCATAATCATCACAGGTAGACTGACCACGAGCTACCTGAGTGTGAAACGGTGGTTTATGTTCTTGTGTAAGACACAAGTTCATCTGGTATCAACCTCGTTTTAAGAACAACATGGTTTATTTATGTTCTTGGAGAAAAGAACTACACTACCCACAATCCTAGAGTGTCACAGCGACATCTCTGATTGGCAGAGCCCTCTGTTAGCAAGGTAATACGTTTACCGCCCCCGTGAACTTCGGCTGTCGACTGCTACCACTGAAGTTCTGTGATGTTCAGAAAGAAAGGGCAATAAACTATCATTGCAATGGATTGTGGGAAGGGTAGTTCCTTCATTCCTGTAAAAAAAAAAGTATATACACAGTCTTGTATATTTGCCTTTTTCTCTGTTTTACAACTGTGCAAAACCTCACAGGGACGTAAATATCACGCCTTTTTTCGGCAGTCTGAACAGGGCTAGTGCCAAGATAGCATTAAGCTAGCAGGCTTTCCATCACAGAGATCTTTTCTAGTGGAGTCGAGTGAGGAACGCACACTCTGCCTGAAAATTGTGTGTCTTTTATGTGGCTCAAATAAACTGAATCTTTAGCGCTGTGGCTCAAATGTCAAAGTAATAACACAACTATTCCATGAAACAGAAATACTCAGAATAACAGCAACAGCTGAAAAACAAAAAAATTCTGACCCACCGCCGTCAGACATCCGCAACAGGCCTGTTTCCATAACAACCTCGCCTCTTGGGACAGAGGAATGTCTGGCTTGGGGTCAGAACCAGCAGTGCTCCGGGGATTCTCCACTTATGAAAGAACTCCCCCCCCCACACACACACACACACACACACACACACACACACACACACACACAGGCTTAAAACCAAAGACCAACTCTTCATTAATATGACACTAATGGACAGTCCCATTGGGGGACTGGATGGGAGGCGGGGGGTGGGCAGATAAGAGAGGAAGTAATGTGTCAGAGATGTTTCCGTGCAAAGGAGAAGCTCCATTGGGGAAAATGTTTACGGTTGCTTTTACACTTGGAATGGAATAAAAGCATGAATGTTGGATGTAGCCGTGCTAGAAGAGTCAGCGCAGTAAAACTGTGTCCGGGACTATTTTTACTCTCAGACTGGGCCACAAACGACCATCACTGGTTTCCTTTTTCCACCACCAACTTTGAGTGGACTCGCAGACGAGACCAGTGAAGACAGTCAGACATTTCCATCTCTTTACCAAACGCTGAAAATATCCCAGAAATAGAGACGGACTCCAAACTTTATGCACCCTACAAGATCGATCAGATCCACACCACATTTCTGGAATCTGAGAAACCTCTGACCTCTATGTGACATACGTTGTGAAGTGACAGCTTAAAGGGATACTTCACCTATTTGCATTAAGCTTTGTATAATTAGAAACCTGGTAGTATTTTGAATGGTTGTGCATCACGCCCTCATTTTCCCCTGAGATGGGCTATATTTATATATTGCTGGCCGCCGCCGGCCGCTGCCAGCTCAGCAGCCGAGACATAAGGCCTGCCTGTCGACGAAGAGCCCGGGCCGGCTCGAGTTGGGGCAGACTGGTAGTGTCGGTGCTCTCACTGTTTGCCTATGGACACAGACATAGAGTCTGTTTTCTGCCAGGAATTTCCAAGATCAATTCTGGAAGAAATCTCGGAATCAGTTGAGGAAATGGCCTAATGTGTTGAAGTAAATATGTCTGTAACTAGAGGACCTTAGTGGGAGTGGCCTGCAGTGCTGTGCATTCTGGGATTTGGTGTCTTTCATCCACATGAGCCAAAAAGACACTTTCTGCCTTTTCTCGGCCAAGAAGGCACCAACTTCAAAAGGTATTTCACATTTCTACATATATGTATATGACCCAATGTCAATACAGATTCATGTTTCAACAGGTGAAGTATCCCTTTAAGTTAAGAGAATTCAGCTTGAGAACTGTTGGGGAAAGCCCTGTGATTGGCTGGTGAACAGTCCAGGGTGTAACCCCGCCTCTTGTCCAGTGACAGCTGGGATGGGCTCCAGCCAACCCGGTGACCCCAAACGAGAAAAGCGGTAAAGATAATGGATGGATGGAACTGTTGGGGGAAAAGTACAGTAAAATGGTGAATATAAGTCGCACCGGTTTATAAGAAGCAGTCTGTGTTTGGAGGTTTAAACCGTCTTCATCGTGTTCATAGACGTGCAGTTTCTGTGTCGCTCTTTTAGTTCTGTCTGAGAACATTTCCTTTGATTGAAAGTGAAGCATGAAATCATCCAGAGAATCTGAGTGTGAATCTGATGCTTCATAAGAGCATGTTAGAAGTTTAACGTTCTGTGGATTCAACACGAGGATTAGCCACACACTTTCCATATCACCCAACAGCCAATCGTGATTCACCTTGTAGGGTACCCAGCCAATCGTGAGCCAGCTTCGTAGAGGCTTTGAAGACAATTGAGAGTGACACCCAAGGAGCTGGTCTAATCTGTGATTAACACGTCTCGCTCTTCCTCTGTGTCTTTATTCCCACTTAATGTTCCCACGTCTCTTAAATCTTAACGTCCCTGTCTCCGTTAATCCCCCCCCCCCCCCCCCTTTAATCTCTCATCGCTCTCGTCTCATTTCTGTCTTTTATCTTTTCATTTTGGAAAATGTCATCACATGTCAAGGGGATGGACGGCTCGGAGGCTCCCTGTTGAAGTGATGTTTAAGCCGCATAATACCTGATTGAGGGGGAATAAGACGCCTCAGCTTTTTAACTTAGACTTCTTCAATGATTGATGTGAAACAGACAGGTGTATGATACGGTTCATTTTCAGGCCTAAAGTACACCGTCCTGTCTGCAATAAAGGAATTCTGGTCTCATTATTTCCTCTCTCTCCCCCTCTCTCTCTCCCTCTCTCTCTCCCCCTCTCCCTCTCTCTCTCTCCCCCTCTCCCGCTCTCTCTCTCTCTCTCTCTCTTTCTCCCCCTCTCCCCCTCTCTCTATCTCTTTCTCCCCCTCTCCCCCCCCCTCTCTCTCTCTCTCTCTCTCTCTCTCTCTCTCTCTCAGGCCTTCAAAGAAGAGTTGGAGGGTCTGATCCAGGAGCAGCAGAGGAAGGGGAACAACCCCACCGGCCTGCTGGCCCTTAGACAGATCGCCGACTTCTTCATGGCGAGCTCTGTGGCCGGCTTCAACACCTCCCCCCTCAGTGAGTACCTACCGTGCCGTGTCCCGTTACCCCGGGCAACCAGACACTAACATTTAGCAGAACATGCCGCCCTCGCCCTCAGGGTGCTTTCAACCCCACTGAAAAAATTAAAAACATCACATTTTTCGAGGAAAGGACATCTGTACCCATACGTGAGCTTTTAGTGCCTCGGGGCGTATAATACTCTGAGACGACCAAACCCCAGACGCCGGAAGAGCTGCGCATATTTCTCTGTGATTTTGATCCTTTGTGAGATCTGACCAGGAGTCCATATGTGACGTCTGCTTCCAATCACAGCGCTGGAATGCACAGCTAATGTTGAATTACACGTCGAAAGGCGATGTAGCAGTTGAGTTCAGCTTGTCCTTTAAACGGACCCTTAATGAGTAAGTCTGAGTCGGTAAACAAAGTGTTCAAGGTCAGAATGTTGTTTACTTCACCTCCCAATACGAGGACTCTGTTTGATGTGGAGCCAGATGTGTCAGACACATCATTAGGTAGGGAGACAGATGTTGGACGCCGGTCCTCTTGGCTGTTGTTGTGTCAGACTTCTTCTACCACCCGAGTGATTAAAACCGTTTTCACAAAAACAGTCCTGAAAACATCTCGATCATTTCAGAAGGACTGAAACATGTAGGTGTTTGCGTTCACACATGCAGCTCCTTCTCCTTCAAATATCAGGAGCACTATGAGTTCATTTATCCTTCTTTCATGAGGACAATATGATTTTAATTTTAAGGTAACATCCATCTGCACCTTTAAGAAAAAGCTAAAGACCCAGCTCTTTCATGAATACCTACTAACTTAATGATGATGGTCTCGATATTATTGATGATGATGATGATGATGGTAATGACGATGGTTTTTGTTTGATAACGATGACTTATAAGATGGTTTCTATACTGATAAGAGCTCTCAAGAACCAATCGGACTCAAAGCTGATTTGCTCTTACTGACATTGTTCCCTTTTTTCTAGATCCTTGCTTGTGTTGTACTTACTCTCTGATGTACGTCGCTTTGGATAAAAGTGTCTGCTAAGTGAATTGTAGAATTGTAGAGTAATCTTACAACTTTCCTGCTTCATGTGCAAATCAACATGGAACCTGCCGACCGCCCTGATATAAATATATACTCTGCTTCTTTCTCTTGACTTTGTGCAACATGTCCTGTTTTCAGGTCTGGGGATGGTCACTCCCATCAACGACATGTACGGGGTGGAATCCAGCACGATGGTGAAGGGCGAGAAGCTGACCCGCTGTAAACTGGCCAGCCTCTACAGACTGGTGGACCTGTTCAGCTGGGCCCACTTCCCCAACTCCTTCATCACAGTAAGAGGCAGCAAGAGCACAAATGTATATGAAAACGTGCACGTTGGTGCAAGACAGTTCAAAAGATGTAGAGAGGGAGGACAGGAAAGACGGCTGGGCTGTCAACAGACGGCGGGAGTTTAAGAATTTAAAAAAAAAGATTAAAGAGACAAAACCAAAAGAACAAAAACACCACAAAATACAGGGAAAGAAAAGAAAGGAATGTGTGTGATAAAAAGTGTTTGAATAGGTGTTTATTGATGGATAGGTGTGTGTGCATGTTGCTGTGTGACAGGTGATATTTGTAGGGGAAGGGGGGGGCTTGAGGATGAGGGGTAACCAGCTGATGTAGGGGTGTCAGACCGAGGCGGTGCCTGCAGGAGGGGCTGAGAACGACGTCTTCCTAGCCCGGCCCCTCAGGGTCACTCCCCAGACCGCAGGGAGGGAACCTGCTAGCTGCAGGGTCCAGGCTACATGTTTGAGGGGGGCCGCCAGACCCTAAGGGAGGAAGCCCCGCCCCCCACAGGGTTCACAGATTTGCTGTCAGGACTGTGCATACTCTCCTTTTTCAGCACATTAGCTGAAGTGATTTCTGACTCCTCGCTGGTTGTCGAAGGCATTAAGATCAGATATTTGACACACTTCATAATTCAAAGAGCATTGTTGCCACAGCAGAACCAGACAGGTAAACAAGGAGGAGAGAGGAAATCAGCACAACAATTTTAATATAATTTACAAACAGTCTGTATTTGCCAATCATCATGTTAGCACCCATACAAAGTGAAAAACAAAAATAAACAAATAACACTAAAAATCGTCACCATGTGTACAACCTATCCCATCAGTGTTATTTTACATAATTTTGTTACTATACTGTCACCATGTTTTTCTTTGTCCTGTTTGCTCATTTTCTTATTTTGTCCCTCATTCATTTTATTTACTGACCCTTTTCCTTTTGTTTTGTTTGTCTGTTTGTTTGTTTGTTTTTGTCTAAATCTGCTTGCAAAACTGTATCGTACCACAGTTCCTCTCTTGTTTGTATAAAAAAAAAAAGAGCATTGTCTTGAAGAGCTTCATGTTTCTTGTTTCAGGGTCGTGTCAGTAAAGAGCAGGACCACATCCTCATCATCCCCCGAGGGCTCTCATTCGCCGAGGCGTCTGCAGCCAACCTGGTAAGAAACCTGACCAGTCGTAGAGCCTGTCTCATATGGCAGCTGTTCAGATACACGAGTGGAGTCCAAATGAGATTTCAGGGGTCAAACAGAGAATATGACAAAACAAGGGAGGACTGGATACAAAGATAAAGCTTTGATTTGAAGTTAATTAAAACAAAGACGGCTCGCACACTGCAGGGCTCCACCCGGTGTTCATCAGACTAAGGTCACATTGTAGAGCGCCCTCTGAAATACACCTGAACACAGTCACATAATCATTGATAAATCACATAATAACACAATCAATGAGTGAGAGAGAGAGAGGCGCCTCTATCAGTCCGATATCTGCTGGACTGTAAAACGTAAGAGACACCGAGACAAAGATCGGATCATGTCCCTGATCCCCTGCAGAGTGCGAGACTTCTTCTAGTGGTATAGTCAAGACCACACTAACCGAGACCAAGACAAACCCGAGAGCAGAGGACCGAGACAAGACCAACACGATAATTTAAAGCTTCCTGGCGGAGAATAATTCCTCAGATGTTTTCATGTTTCTGGTGGAGCAGTTTGTTTCATATCTCAAACTAAGCCACATAACTCCACGTTTGTTCTTCTGTGACATTCCAAACGTTTGTTCTGCTTCATCTTGCTTCTTTCCTGTTTTATCTTCAACACCTGTGCAAACACACACACACACACACACACACACACACACACACCTGTGTAATGTGACTGCAGTCGTGGGTCGACAGCTGGATTGTATTAACGGCGCTGCTGACGGGCAGATTTCACAGTCTGACCCGCCCGAGTGTTTTGCAGCCTGAGATCTACACCCAAACTGTGCCAAAGTTGAGCTGCAGCTGATAACCTGCTCGCTGTTGCCGCCTGAGAGAGAGAGAGAGGGAAAGATGGGGGGGGAGAGAGAGAGAGTCAAATCTTTCACAGGTATGCATCGTGCGTTAGGAACTCGGGAATAAATACAAAAGTTCATGATGACATCATGCACTCCAAAGAAACGAGGCCAACACCAAGATAGGATAGCCCCCCTGATGGAGTCTAGACCCTGGTGGTGGTGGTGATACCCCCTGATGGAGTCTAGACCCTGGTGGTGGTGGTGATACCCCCTGATGGAGTCTAGACCCCTCCCTCTCAGTCCCTTTCTGACATGAAGGTGGGGTGGTTTCAGTTCACATCAACAGTCTGCGTTTGTTTGCCTCTTATCGTCTTGGTTTGAGTTCAGGCTGTCCACTTCCTGTTGACCTTGGAGACATTCAGAGACGTTGAGTTTGAGCTGCGTACACACTCACACTTCTGCTTCCCCGTCCTCCACACACTCCTTGTTATCCAACTTTCCACCCACTCGAGTCACATTTCAGATTCTTCCTCACACGTCCTTTGGCTTCTCTTTATAATTAGCAGTGCTATGTTTGTCAGAGGGGCCTCCGTGTCAGCTGTGACCCCGGGGCGCTCTGAAGGACGTGACGGGGTGACCTCATCCTGGACCGGACATGTGATGTGTAAACCCATCGATGTTCGATCGTCCCACAGCTGCCCGTCACTGTGGCTGTATATACATGTAGTTAGTTACGCTCGGCTGGTGTCATTAACTTCCCTCTGCTGGCTGAGAGATCAATATTCAGTCATCCATCTGTGAGGCTGTTTACAGGCGGAACAGCACTCAGGACTCGTCTCAGGGTTTTCAGCTCCATCGAGCACGCTCCGACTTATTTTTTACATTTTATATAAATTCATAGTTTTTAAATTTTTGTGCTAGTATGAATGTAAAGAGTGGAAACTTTCGAAAAGGACACCGTTTCCATCGTGCGTGTGTGTGTGTGTGTGTGCGTGTGTGTGTGTGTCCGTCCATGTCCGAGTGTGCGTGTGTGTGTGGAGCTCCTGCTGTGCCGTGCTCTCTCACGCTGTAAGGCAGTATGAAATTCACAGACTGGTAGACCAATAGAACTTCATGTACATTTATGAATGCCCCAAGGCGTAATAACGGCTCTTTAAAAACATTCCCTTGTGCACGATGAAACATGGTTTTGGAAACATTCTCAGTGATGTCACTCACTGGTGT
This sequence comes from Labrus mixtus, assembly GCF_963584025.1. Classification (NCBI taxonomy): domain Eukaryota; kingdom Metazoa; phylum Chordata; class Actinopteri; order Labriformes; family Labridae; genus Labrus; species Labrus mixtus. The sequence continues at coordinate 12,380,868 of NC_083613.1, forward strand.
CTGAAACAGCGTTGTGAAGCCCGATGGTGGCGGTTGCCTTATTGGAAATGCTATCTCAACCTAACCTTCGATCGGGTAAAGAGGCGGAGCTAAGGCGAGCCATAAGTCTCTTGGCAAACAGTGACAAGTCGCCCACCCGTCTGTCAACCCAGCCACGCCCCTTATTATGCAAATTAGCAGATAACACTTAGCCTTTTTAAATCCAAATGGACCAGTTATCTTTTTTTTTTTAATGAGCCAGGGTGTAAACATATTTATCTCTGCTGTAAGATAAGCATTTTATAATTTTAATAATATGGGAAAGAACCTAAGAACCTAAAGTGGGCTCCTTGGCTTGTGCAGCCTCAAGTGGACACGTGAGGAACTGCAGATTTCTGCACTCTCACATTGACATCATTTTTCTTGCTGCTCTGCAAAAATAATTACATTTGCATTTACGGAGGTGGCACAGATTCATGGCGCATAAAAAGTCAGAGACAGAGAAGGTTACAATGGTAGAGTAGAAGAACGGACTGCCAGACTCATATCAAAAGTGGTTTAACTGAGTTTACTTAGTTGAAGAAGTTGAACTCCACACGGAGCTGATCAGACTGCAGTGATCAACGCTGAAGGATCAATTCAAGTCTGTTGGTCTGGAAACATTTGTTGCCTGGCAGTGAAATACCTGAAGATGACTGTTTACATCAAAGACACTCTGTGTGTGTTTGTGATAACTTGTTCATGAGAGCAGATTTCATCTGTGATCAACCTTAACGAGTGCAAACTGTGCTGTGGCCTGACACACACACACACACACACACACACACACACACACACACACACACACACACTGGTTTGTATCACAGAACAACACATGGTCACTGTGAGGACAGGAAGCTGTGTGTTCTGTTTGTTATTGACTTTCAGTGTCTCTATTTTCGCTGTTTCTCTGGTTAACTCTCTCCTGTCCGCCCCTCCATTTCTCATGTCTCCTGTCCTGTAATCTAATAACTGCTACCTGGCTGTCATGTCCGCTCTCTGACTCACTCATGTTCCTTGGAGATACTTCAGTTGACTTCCTGTTGAGGAGAGGACGGAGCGGAGGAATCGTTGCTCATTTGATTTCTGTCTTCATGCTCATTGATTTGGACTTGTGTTGATGTCTTTTTGGTTCTCGTTGGCAGTTTATCAGCTGTGTGTGTGTGTGTGTGTGTGTGTGTGTGTGTGTGTGTGTGTGTGTGTGTGTGTGTGTGTGTGTGTGTGTGTGTGTGTGTGTGTGTGTGTGTGTGTGTGTGTGTGTGTGTGTGTGTGTGTGTGTGTGTGTGTGTGTGTGTGTGTGTGTGTGTGTGTGTGTGTGTGTGTGTGTGTGAGTGATACATCTGGTTGTGTTTGATTTGATTACATGGATCTGGGCATGGTTAGTTTGACAGTCTCCCTCAGCTCTCCTCATCATGTTTCCTCTCGTCCCTTCTCCGGAGAGTCGTCTACATGATGCAGCAAAAGCTTGATTGGCTCGTGTTTGATTTCCTGTTTAGAAAAGGAAACGCGCTCCACTTCCACTTCCAGGGTCCCTGAATCCTCCGCTGATGTCGTCTCCTCTCTCTCTCTTTCTCCAGGTGAAAGTCAACATCATCGGCGACGTGATCGATCAGGGCTCCACCAACCTGAGGGTCGACCCCGCAGGTTTCAGCCCCCACGCTGCCATCTACTCCATGCGTCCAGACATCCGCTGCATCATACACGTGCACACTCCGGCCACGGCTGCTGTAAGTTCACGTGACGCCACAAAGTTTTCAAATCCATCCTGCAAATGAACGAGTGAACCCTGAATCCTCCTGATTATGCGTCAGAACACCTGGAGGGCTCTCTGACAGGAAATGTCTTTCTCAGTACCACGGCAACAAAAATAGAAATCCTAGGCACCAAATATAGGGTCATCTTTTATTTTGTTATTCAGTTTTAAGTATTTTTCTTAGAGCTGGGTATTGTCCACAACCTCACAATTTAATTCTATTTCAATTATTTGGGTCACGATTCAAAATCGATTTAATAATACATACAGATGACAGGCATACCCAGATAACTAGTCACAGTTCCTTCTGATATTTGTTATCATATTTGTTATATTTGTTGACTCAGATGTATTTTATCGTTTCATTATTCTTTAACAATCAAAGAATAAAACATTGAAGTACAGTATGATCTGAAGTGCACAATTGTGCCTGAGCTGAATTCACAGCACCTACAGTGCCCCCAGTGGAGAGGGGCGTCATTACAACAACAAAAATCTAACTCAGGATTTCCCTGAATTGATATTGAATTGGGAAAATAATAATTGCAATGCATTGATGAATCGATTTTTTTAACCAGCCCTAATTTTTCACACAAGTTAATCGTAGAGAAGTCTCAGCTGGAGACTGAGATGAATAAAAAAAGCTTTTACATATTCTTCCCTCATGTATGTCTCCTTGCACCTTTTTGCTGCTTTAGGTGTCATCCATGAAGTGTGGCATCCTGCCCATTTCCCAAGAAGCATTGGTCCTGGGTGACATCGCCTACTACAACTACCAGGGCAGCCTGGACGACCAGGAGGAGCGCAAAGAGCTGCAGAAGGCCCTGGGACCATCGACAAAGGTAGTCAGAGAAAACTGTGCACTGATAGAGGGGAACTGGCTCATTAGAAATATGCTAATGAGCTTTCAATAATTTAAAGAGAGATGATGGAGACATGCTTGAAATTCATGGAGCAAAACTTAAGGTACATCTTATAGCTGGTTAGCTTAGGTTAGCTTAGCTTAGCATGAAGGCAAGGAGAAACTGCTAACCTTACACTGTGTCTTTAAAAAAGGTCACAAGTGGAGCTACTTCCTGGTCAGATGCAGTGGCCTCTTTGAGTTGGATTTGTTCGAAGGTCCAATCAGTAAGATGTGTAGTGAGTGAAATGATAAAGTGACTTTACTGTATGATCAGACATTAAGGAAACATTCTATGTTGAAGTGCTGGCAGTGGAATTAATTTATCATCAGTGTTTGGCTGGTCTAAAATAGGAAACATAAGCAAGACCTGGAACACAGCACATCTCTTTTTATACATATTTTTAAATTCTTATTGGTGTGCATTAGTCTCTCAATGATTTTATAAATTATTTTATAAACTACTTCGTTTGTCAATAACTGTTCTGCACTCTTGTAAAGCACTTTGAACTGCAATTTAATTTGTCTAAAAGGTGCTATATAAATAAAGTTTGATTGATTGAAACATGATAAGGTTTTTTTTTTTAAACTGGGCGTTCAAGTGAATTTTCACTGCTGGTCTCTTGCTAGGTCCTGCTGTCATCATCGAGTGACCTAACCCTTGTTGTTGAGCATAAAATCCAAATGTGTTGCTGGTAACTTACTAATTTAAAAAGTCGGTCTTATGGGCCCTTCTTCTGTTTCTAATCAGAGATTCTGTGTTTGTGCTGCAGGTGTTGGTGTTGAGGAATCACGGTGTGGTTGCTCTCGGGGAGACTATCGAAGAGGCCTTTCACTACATCTACAATGCCCACTACGCCTGCGAAATCCAGGTACACAAACGTGACGCACAACACAACATCGGTTGAACCCTCAAACAAAGTCTGGTGCGGACCAAAGAACAGAACTCTGGTCAGCTTAAAAACCCAGTTCAATCAATCAAAACAATAACTAGAGATGACGCAGAGGCTGGTGGGGAATCATGGGAGTGATACTCTCTGCTACTCCAAACCCCCCCCGATGGTAACGGCCCTGGAGTTGACTGAGTTTCTCTTGTTGTTTTTTCTGCTCTTGGATTCTTGCGTGCCTTCGTGGTCACTCGATCGAGGGATTTCAGAGACGTTATTGTTTCCTGACTGCTTTAACAGGAATACCAAATCTCCTGATTGAACCCCCCCCCCCGCCCCCCCATCAAGCAAAAAGAAAACATTAATCCATCTGCAAAGCCCGGCTTAATTTCTATAAATAAATCCCCCGACCATGTTTGTTGTACGCCATGTGGCGTGTATTCCTTTGGTCGTGTGGCGGCGTCAGACTCAGGGACATTCTGGTCTTTTTTTATTGGATAGTGGGGGGTTACACTGTCATCGGTTTGTGCTCACATGTTCTCCCTCTGTGTGATTTAAAGGTAAACGCCATCTCGTGTGCCGGCGGCGTGGACAACCTGATCGTGCTGGACCAGGAGAAGTACAAATCACGAGTGTTTGCTGTGGCCACGGCGGCTGCTGTCAACATGGGGGGCCAGTATAAGTGGAAGATTGGCGAGCTGGAGTTTGAGTCTCTGATGAGGATGCTGGACAACCTGGTGAGTCCACGCGTCCTCACACCCGCTTCCTGTCTCCCTCTCTCTCACCCAGCCTTCACACCCGCTTCCTGTCTCTCTCTCTCTCACCCAGCCTTCACACCCGCTTCCTGTCTCCCCCTCTCACCCAGCCTTCACACCCGCTTCCTGTCTCTCTCTCTCTCACCCAGCCTTCACACCCGCTTCCTGTCTCCCCCTCTCACCCAGCCTTCACACCCGCTTCCTGTCTCCCCCTCTCACCCAGCCTTCACACCCGCTTCCTGTCTCCCCCTCTCACCCAGCCTTCACACCCGCTTCCTGTCTCTCTCTCACCCAGCCTTCACACCCACTTCCTGTCTCCCCCTCTCACCCAGCCTTCACACCCGCTTCCTGTCTCTCTCTCTCACCCAGCCTTCACACCCGCTTCCTGTCTCTCTCTCTCACCCAGCCTTCACACCCACTTCCTGTCTCTCTCTCTCTCTCACCCAGCCTTCACACCCACTTCCTGTCTCTCTCTCTCACCCAGCCTTCACACCCGCTTCCTGTCTCCCTCTCTCACCCAGCCTTCACACCCGCTTCCTGTCTCCCTCTCTCACCCAGCCTTTTATTTCCACTTCCTGTCTCCCTCTCTCACCCAGCCTTCAGACTGCGACAGTTTCTGGATCTTAAAGAAAAGGGAGGGGATGGAGTAAATAAAGATGAATAAAGGGGAACTTCCTTTATGAAGCAAAGTGCAGAAAAAATGTCTGAAATGCAGAAGGATCAAGAAAGATGAGGGGGACAAAGCGTGGGAAATGAGAGCGTGTGAAAAGAGCCAAGATGAGAAGAACAAGGAGAACATTGAGGGGGAGGAGGAGAAAGAAGAGAGGGGAGAGGAAGAAGAGGATGAAGGGGGTGAGGAGGAAGAAGAGAGGAGGAAGAGGAGGATGAAGGGGATGAGGAGAAAAAAGAGAGCAGAGAGGGGAAGAGGAGGATGAAGGGGGTGAGGAGAAAGAAGGAAGCAGAGAGGAGGAAGAGGAGGAGAAAGTGTCAGATAGGAAATGTCTCTCTGACTGTGACTTCTCGTCTTCTCTGTCATGAATCTGTCGGCTCCTACACCAAGCTAAGTGTGATGTCCCCCCCCCCCCTCCCCCCCGCAGGGCTACAGGACGGGTTACGCCTACAGACACCCGATCGTACGAGAGAAGCCGAGGCACAAGAGCGACGTGGAGATCCCGGCCACGGTCACGGCGTTCATGTTCGAGGAGGACGCCGAGGCCACACGGCTGCCCTTCAAGTTCCTGCAGCAGCGGCAGCAGAGGGAGAAGACGCGCTGGCTCAACTCGCCCAACAGCTACACCAAGGTCAACGTGGAGGGCGGAGAGGAGCGCTACAACAGCCGGACGACCACGGTGAGCAGAACAGAAAGAAAGATTTACTCTGGATTGGTTTATTCTAACATCTGTGACACAAAGCTCCACGATCAGGTTTTACTGATTTACATCATTATTCATATTTTCTGTTGACGTCTCATAGTGATGTTCAGATAAATCATAAACCCAAACAGGAAGTGACATCACACAGATGTCCTCCTCAGTCAGTGCAGATTGTTTCGTTTCGACTGTAGTCGTTTCAATCCTGAACCTAGATCACCCCCTAGAGGCTGAAAAGAGAACTACATGACAGAGTAGCACAGGGAGTTCAGAGTCCTGATGGCTCCGTGTGGCAGATCTGCACAGATCCTCTGGAGGCTTAGACCAGATGGCAACAGTACAAAGAGATGATGGGGGGGCGGGAGGGGTCTGACATGATAGTGGTGGCTTTTCTGATGCAACTTGACGTGTCCGAGAGATAAGTAGCAGGTACACAATAAAAAGTAGATTTTTGGGTTGTGTTGATTTTGCTTTTAAGAAAACTACAGAAGCCTGAGGAGGAGGTGCATTCATCCATTTCACTTTCCTCTGTTTCCCCGTGAGATAAATGACAATAATCCGGTTGTTTTCTGCAGATCTCGGCCTATTCCAGTCGTTACCTTGAGAACACAACGCTGGTGATACAGAGTACATTTTACAGATCTTAAGAAACCGGGTTGTTATCCAGAGAGGAAGACATGAGTCAGTCAGGATCTTTGCTGGATGATGAACTCGTTATCACTGTGATGTTTTCTTTAAAGGTTAAAGCGACTGAGCGTTTCAGGAGGGAGTGAAGTAACGTAAATAAGAAGTCAGTTCATGTTGTGAGCTCTTATGAGACAATGTTCAATCCTACGGTTCAATAAAGAACAAAACAAACTACGGTTAGTGCGCGCGCCCCATGTATGGCGGCTGTGGTCCTCCAAGCGGACGGCCCAGGTTCAAATCCAGCCTGTGGCTCTTTTCCTGCATCTCATTCCCTATTCTCTCACTACCTGATTTCCAGCTCTATCCACCGTCTTATCTCTCCATTAAAGGCACAAAAAGCCCAAAAAATAAATCTTTAAAAAAAAAAAATTAAAAAAAACTACACTCTCATTTGAGATGCATCAAAAACCGAACCAGAGACGAATCATGACGCAGCTTGAATAAGTTTGGTCAGTGCAACTAAAGAGAAGCTGTGTTAGTTTGGATAGCAGACTTCCTGTTTCACCCTGATTCACTTTGATCCTGGAGATCTCATTACAGACATCAGTCATCAGAGTGTTCAGTGGTTATTTTACTCTGACAGTTTTTTCCTCCTCTCTTTTTTTTGCAGTGGATGAAGGCCGACGAGACGGGGACCCCGATCCGGATCGAGGATCCAAACCAGTTTGTCCCTCTCAACACAGACCCCAATGAAGTGCAGCAGAAGAGGATGAAAGTGAGTCGAGCCCTGTCTCTCAGTCAGCTACGTTCATTCATTTAAGTTGACCTTACTTTTTTTTTTTAAAAAGTGCTCTACCTCTAGTCACTTCCTGTCAGCACCGCTGGTCACTTCGGGCGGCAGTAGCTCAGTCTGTAGAGACTTGGGTTGGGAACCGGAGGGTCACCGGTTCAAGTCCCCCACCACCAGCTCAGGAGCACCCGCTGTGGGCCACCCCGTCACTCTGGCTTCTCTCCATTAGTGCATGTCCATAGGGTCCTGTGTGTGTGTGTGTATTTCAGCCTATGTGTGTGTTCATGACTTACAGAGTGTAAAAACTGAAATTATCAATAAAAGTAAATTTAAAATCTTCCTGTCCGCACCTCTGGTCACTTCCTGTCAGCACCTGTGTGTTTGATCAAACTTAAATCTGTTCGTTTCCACTTCCTGACATTGTCTCCTCCTCGCTCGTGTTGTTCTTCCTCTCTGATGTTCGTCTCTTTGGACGAAAGCGTCTGATAAATAACTTGTAGAATCGAAGAATTTAAGATTCGTGGATTTTACTGAACTCGCACGTTATTTATTTTGTTTGTCTGTTTGAAAAATGAGAAGGAAGTATACCTGAGAAGGTGACAGGATGTCAGTTGTTTATATGTATCACTTCCTGATTACATAATTTTATTTTTTGTTCTCCTATCACAGATCAGAGAGCAGAACCGCTTCGATGTGACGACGTCGGGCCCGCGCTCTCAGCACCTCGCAGGAATCCCCGTCGATGCTCCACGACGGGTGAGACTTTCCCCTCCCGTGTTCACACTTCTGAAAAACGTTTCCTAGTTTCTCCCTGATTGTTGACCACATGTATATCAGACCACCTTACAGCAACAGTGCGATCGTCGTGCTCCTAATAAAGCAAACTGCTCATCAGTACGACCTTCTCCACTCTTTAGTTCATTCTGTGATCACGTCTACACATCACATAAAGGCAAAAACTTTCACAGATATTTCATCTTGAATATCTTGTAAACATTACAAACGCAGCGTCCTCCTGAGCAGCGGAGGAGCTGATGGGTGATTGGCGCTTTCTACACCGCAGGTCACACCTACACACGCTGCCAAAGACGAAGCAACGAGAGCAACTTGATGTTAAGTGTCTTACTCAAGGACACATCGGACATGTGGCTGCAGGAGCCGGGGATCGAACCCCCGGCCTTCTGGTTGTGTGTGTGTGTGTGTGCATTTAACACTTCCACCCACCCCTGCTGAAGTCACAGACCCAGTTCTGCCTCCCCAGTCAAAAAGTCTGGCTCCTTAGACCCCTGTCATATTACCTAACAGGAGAAATCAGCTGTGAAGGACGTATTACAGTATAATGAGCATCATATAGGACAGCCTGTCGGGAAACCTGTGAGAAAACAGCTTTCTAATTAACATCTGTCCCGGCTCTTTGTATGACCTGTGCTGAACGTCCCCTTCAGTCTTAGTAAGCCGTCTTAGTAAGCCGTCTCAGCTGCAGGAAAACAAGGAGTCAAAGGTACAACATGGAGTCATGGGCAGTGAATAAAAGAACCTCACGTCAGCGTCCTTTCACTCCGTGACCACTAGATGGAGACACATGAGCACGTTTGCAAAAGGCACAGTGAAGCAGCAGAGGGGGACTCAAGCTTTAAAGAGAAATAAAAAACATATAAAAACAGATCAGAACTATGAAGGTGCAGCTGTAACATCTGGACATGTTGATGCTGATGGTTTTGTGGTCGGTGTCTTGTCTTTAAGGATCCAGTGTACATTAACGTCCTGGTAAATATCCACATGAGTTTCTCACATCGTCTCTGGTTGCCGTGGTGTTTTTGATTTGACACATTCTGACCTCTTCAGAACTTTGCATGTGTTTCTTTACGTCGTGTTTTTTCAAAGGAACCAAACTTAGAACGACATATGACCGTTTTTTTATTCTGCATCAGTTGCACTTCTTGCATGACATTGTTTTTTTCAGGAATCATTTGTCACACAGTTATCTAGACATGTCATTTGTCACACAGTTATCTAGACATGTCATCAAATGTGTGTTGAGTGTGCATGTGTGGAACTCGTTTTGTGAGTTTGTCGGTGCGTTTGGTGTTAATTGGATTTGAAAACATGTCTGTTAACGAGACGTTTGTGTTTACAGAATGATTCTGTGCAGAGTTGGTGGTTAGTTGAGTTCTGTGTGATGTGCTCCATGTGCACTTTCATCTTTTTATGAGCCGCACATTCATGCAGTCATAAATGTTTTTTCTACTCAGACAGAACCGGTGTGTGTGTGTGACTTTAAACGTGTATGTTCTGTTAAGTTGTTTGTGTGTGCACAACGTGGAAAACGAGAGATGTGTTGTTGTATGTGCATGTGTTCCTGCTCTGATTAACAGTTTGTCAGTCATCTCAGAGAGTGCATGCATGTGGCTCATGACTGTGTGTGTGTGTGTGTGTGTGTGTGTGTGTGTGTGTGTGTGTGTGTGTGTGTGTGTGTGTGTGTGTGTGTGTGTGTGTGTGTGTGTGTGTGTGTGTGTGTGTGTGTGTGTGTGTGTGTGTGTGTGTGTGCGTGCTCCCTTGCTCACCTCTCTCCCTGTCTCCTCCCAGCCATACGTGCCCACAGAGGAGGAGCAGATGGCTCCCCTGCCTCCCAACCCCTTCACTGAGCTGTCAAAGAAGGACCTGGAGGACCACAAGAACGTGGATCGGAGGCAACTGGGCGTCAGCGGTATGACACACACGCACACACATGAACGCACAAACACACATGAACGCACACACACTTAAATAAATATGCAAAATCAAACACAGCGGTCGTTAGATTAAGGAATGTTCAGAGGTGTGCACACCTGATTCTAGAAAGCAAAGGAGCCGAGTCACGCTGAGAGACATATGGACTGAACACACTGGCACACTCACACACACACACACACACACACACACACACACACACACACCCGCATGCAGTGACTCAAAGCCAAAGACTCGTCCTGCAGTGTGCCCCACAAACAATCCCACCCATCTGTGAATTCAACAACAGATCACCGAGCAGGTTTGGAAATCCATGAAATGATCATTCTGTGAGCCGTGGTTTAGTGCAACATGAAGAGTAGAGTTTGAGCAGACAAAATGTTCCAGCAGCTCGTTGCTGTCTTTAATGTTTCAGTAACTTTGGGGTTGTGTCATTTTGGCGCCCCCTGCAGACAAAGCCATGTGTCTTATCTCTTTGCTTATTTAGTCCTGTGCATGCATTAGTGTTGTTTTTAACAATAAAAATCATCATGGGGCGCCAGCGGTTATGTCGCGCGCCACATGAACAGAGGCTGTTAGTCCTCGTCACAGCTGCAACACTTTCTGAAGATAACACACGGCCCTCTCAGCCAGATGTGGCCACATGTCCTGCTGACGCCTGTTAGAGATGTTAAAAAAAAAAAAAAAAAAATTCTCCAACAGCTCTGAATCGGCTCAAACAGCTGGAGCGGATTTCAAACTGAGCTCAGACTGAATCAGGATTTCTTAAAACTCAACAACCTCTCTCCCTCTCCTCTTCCCGTGCACAGATCTGGACTTGCAGATGGATTTCTGTTCTGCAGATTTGTTGTTGATAAAGATTCAAAGTGTGCAGCACTGTCACCTTAGCAGCGACCCCAGAGGACTCGCTATACTATATACACACACACACACACACACACACACACACACCTATATACCTTTAACATGAGGGCTTCTCCCCATGGGCTCCACTGCTGCCTTTATCTGCAACACACACACACACACACTACCACAAACAAACACACTCACAGAGGATAGTCAATGCTAATCATTTTAGCCCTCTGTCCTGCTGCCTTTCAGAGTGGCAGTGGAAAAAATCAATAGAGAACAGATAGTAAAAGAGGGGAGGGGGTCATCAACTCCTCCCTATCCTGCACAGCGTCCTGCCACGTCAGACCAGATCAGTGTGTGTGTTTGTATACGGGTGTGTGTGGTGCACATGTGTTCATGCATGTTTATAAGATCATGCAAAGGCTGATAAGTGCATATGAAACAAAGTGCAGGTGTGTGTGTGTGTGTGTGTGTGTGTGTGTGTGTGCACATGTATGATGAGTAAGATGGCAGCCTGCACTAACAGCAGGTCTTCACACCCGCCACATGAGCGCAGCCCGTTGCTATGACACTGCTGCCCCCACAGCCCCATGAATCCCCAGTGGCCAATCTGGATGCAAGCTGGAGACCGTCTGTAATGGCCTGATACATGCCTGGAAATACACACATGCACACACATACACACACACTCCTGAATGGTTTAAACAAACAGTCAGTGTGTGTAAGGGGCACAACACGACCGCACTTATGCAGCTTTGTGTATTTACGGTTTATGTTATAAAACGCTGACCTCTTGCATCGTGCATGTAACAATGAAAACAAACGAGCATGCTCCCTGTGCAGAGCAGGATGCTGTGTGTGCTGAGGCTGTGCATGAATGACTTGTGAACGAGTGAACGTGTAACCCAGAATGTGCTGCTCTATGTGTTAAAGTGATATGAGAATGACGTTTATCTATAAAAAAAATAAAATAATCTGTGTTACATACTGCTGAAGCTTCTGATGCTGAGCTGCACTGGAACATCGTGCACGGAGAGTTTCAATCATGAAAGAGTGCAAAGAAACGATTCATGGAGAAGCACGGTCGGCAGTGATTTTTATCTAGAATACTCAGACATGCACGTGGCAAAAACAGCAAAGAGGTGCGATTAACCGCCTTGTCCAGAGGGGGCGCCAAAGTCGACACAGGAACTTTAAGTCACTGTTCAGGGCGTCTTTCCCAATCGACACGTCACATCGTCACCGCGGGTTATTAAGAGTCACAAAGCGTTCCAGTGCTCGCTCAGCCGCCAGGAGCAGCAGATAACAGCTGACCATCAGCAGACGAGGATTGTGTCAATTTTGTGGAAAGGCAGCTGTGCATGGCCTGATTCTAACATGTGTGTTACCACTAATCTGTCCCCCCTTCCTCACCCCCCTCTGACCCTTCATCCCCAAATCCTCCCCCTGTCATCCACCTCTCATCCCGCTCACCCCTGCTGTCATCCCTCTGCTTCAATCCTCTCCGCACCACCCTGCAATCCTCTCATCCACCCCTCGCCCCCGCCGACCCCCCCCCCCCTCCCCCCCACCCACCCTCCCTGCAGATGGAGAGCACGACCTAACCTCTGACGACGGCTCCACTCTCTCTCAGTGTGTGTCTCTCACGCAGTCCCCGCAAAGCACTCCAGCTAAAGAAGGTATAACTCACCCAGAGACAGAGAGAGAGAGAGAGAGAGAAACAGAGCACCTCGCTTTAAGTGTCTTTAACATCAGATGTTTGCATGAGAGTCAATTCAAATGAAGTGAGAGCTCGATCTGTGTTTGGGGCACGCGCACTAACCACTAGGCTAGGACATTGGTACGCTGTTTCTACAAGAAAATCATTGTATCACAATTGAAGGAGGCGGAGATAGAAACTCATATTTAAATCTTTGTAGCACTTAAAATCAAGGTCACAATATTCACCTTTAACAAGTCGCTTATTAGCATGCTAATTATAAGCATACTGGCTGCCTATTAGTCATTAAGTGCTTATTAGTGCCTTTTTCTAAATGACCACAGTCTGTAGCTCACAGGTCGTTAACGAAGAGTTTACCCTCCTTATTACTGCTTATTGATAGTCAGTTTGGAAGTTATTAGTTTGGTCCTGTTAAAGGAAGAATGTGCGACTTGTTGATCCAGTGGATGTCGCACTTGAGCTCCAGCATGAAACCAAAACAAACTGCTGTTTGGCCACGCCTCCTCCATACTGAAGCCTCCGCTCTCCTCCAGAGACACACCTCCAACCCCCCCTCCACTCGAGTTCACATGAAGGAGTTCAATTAGAACGCACCATACTTAAGCACCAGCTGCAGTCACCTGTGTCCTGCATTGTTGTGTTAGCATGCTAATGTTAGCGCTCTTTAGTTAGCTCGTAGCTTCACATTTCATGTAAACTCACACAGAATGAGCGTGATCTAAAAACTCTTACATCCAAATAAATATAAATAAATAATCAGTGAGTATGTTCTTCTTCTCTCCTTGACTAAAACAGTTTTATACACAAGGAGAGGAGCCGACCGTCCCGTCCATGTAAACACGGCTCTGACAACAACACAGCCAGCGGGACTCGAGCTTCTTACTCATTGTAAACAGTCATGACTCAGAGACACATTTACACAGGATAGACTTGATCTATGATATGTCACACATTCTTCATTTAAAGGTAGAAGTAAAAGTCAGGAGACAAATAGTCTTTGTTTACTTCAAGGAGTTTTACTAGAAGAAATTCTGACCTATCAGAGAGCATTTTATTCTCACTCATTCATGTCTGCTTGTAAACGTCCCCGTGTGAACACAGGCCCAACTTCAGGTGATTATGCAACAATGGAACAAACTGGTCCATGATTCAGACCAGAGCAAACGATCTACAGATGTGAAAACGCTCCTCATAAGCACCATAAATTAAAACTGTGTGAATAATATTCTCATCGGGACGCCATCTTTAGCCTCCGTTTCCTGTGATGTAAAACAATATCAGACCTGTAAACATGCTCTGATGTCCCAGCCAATGATGTCTGCTTATTCACTCGTCTCCTCTTGTTGTCTCTCAAATCAGACGTTTTTGTTTCCCTCAACAAAGAAATGTGGTTTGTAACATCTGAGCCGGTTTGTGCACCTCGCAGATCACAGTGGCGTCTTTACAAGTAGTAAATAATGACACTGAGGGATCGACTTCCTGTCAGCTTCCCTCCAGCACAAATGCGCAAAACCACACGATGAGTAACAATTAACCCGCCGCGGCACATCCACCCCGGGGGACTCATATTTTCTGACACCACCTCTATGAGGTCACCCGCTTGTCATGTTGAAACCAGGTCAAGCCGCTTTTGAACGTCCCCCTGTGTGCTGTTTTTGTGCTAATGTGAAAATAAACAGAGAGGTTGTCAGGTTTTAGTAACGTGGCGCCGCTGCCCTGCATTCTGAGCCCACAGCAAGGGGCGGGGCGGCAGCAGACCTGTTACGTGGCGGTCATTAAGGGAGCGGGTGAACTGGACTCTTCAAAGCCTCATGTTTTAAAGGGAAAGGAGGACACGGCCTCTGGGCTATCAGGTCACTACAGCTTTACACAGAGGTGTTATGAAATATGTGGAGCACGGGGAGAGCCTGTGCGTCTGTTGGGAGTGAAGCACAAGTGGTGTTATGCCCTTTTTGGGGTTTGTATATTTAATCTAAGTATGTTCACAATAGCTAAAGTTCTAAAAAAGTGTCTGTTTTCATGTACTGCCGCTCCATGCACCGGCTCACTTCTGACTCTCTCTCTAAGGCTCTGAAGTGCCCACGTTCAGAGTCCCCACATGTGCCAAGTCTGATCTGATTGGTCGGCCTGTCAGCTCTGCCGTAATTGGTCAGTCGCTCAGCACAGTTCTCGGAAATGTCACGCCCCTTTTACCATATTGGGAATGCAGCCACTTTGGCTCCGAGGGGAGCAAAAACATTAGCACCTTAGTACTACTGTGCTACGGCATATCATGGGCGTGCTTCAGAAGTTAATGGGCGTGCAACATGAGCTGCTGGGCTTGCCACAACGAGCCAATGGGCTTAGATCAGTGATGTCACACTGACAAGGCATAATATGACCCCTTTAAGGATCCATCCTGATATCTGATTAAAGGAGGAGTCAGTAGAAATGTTTGTAAACAAAACAAACTGGACCCCTCCTCAAGTACCTACACTGCAAGCTAACGCACGGTAGGACAAGCTAACCGGCCGGTGTTTGTCACATGTCTGTCCAAGGTTTTAAGGCCCCCCCACACACACACACAGCCGTTTTAGAAGCCCCTCGCTTTGCCAGATATGAAAGCAGTTATCAGGTCAAACCAACAGGTGTTGCAGCGATGGAAGAGCAAGAGAACTGGTTCAGATAGAAGTGATTGTACCCGACCTAAAAAGCCTCTGCATGTTTCTAATAAGCTCCACGAGCAGAAACATGCTCAAACTAGGATCAATATTGGAGATGCTTTTGAAAAATGGAGAGAGGTTAGAACACAGAAAGGTTTACAGACCGATGCAGAGCTAGATAAACACTGAAGCTTCAGTGTCCACCACATGGCAACCTGCATGAGCATTGAATCTAGAGAGGAGGGGGGGGAGACAGCTCTCTACAATGTTTAGAATTTAGACTGAAGTACCCATTTTAAACACTAGGGGTCAGAGTTACATACTGCTCCTTTAAGTGAATGTAATTAATCATGACAGATTAGTAATACTGTAATCGTTAAGTGTTTTTCAGAGTCCTTATCTCTTTCTTCTTGCTCGCTCTCAGACAACCACACGGGCCTGATGAACGGCAAAGACAACAACGGCGATGTGGACGAGGAGCTGTCCAAACGCATCAGCCATCTGACCACCAGCGTGGAGAGCGTGGAGATCACAGTGCGCACCGGGGAGAAGATCGAGGAGGCGCTGTCCCCCGAGAGCTCGCCCTCCAAATCGCCCAACACCAAGAAGAAGAAGAAGTTCCGCACCCCGTCCTTCCTGAAGAAGAACAAAAAGAAAGAGAAGACGGAGGCCTGAGAGCCGAGCGGAGCGGCGGGCAGGAGGAGGAGGAGGAGGGGCAGCAGCAGCCACCTTTTCTGTTTCATGTCGGTGTTTCTTTTGTCTACGTTTTTACGTCATTTTATGTTTTTTTGTTTGTAATTTTATTTGATTTTTTTTTAACAAAAAAGTTTTCTGTGCAGAAGGCAGAAGAACGTACGACATTTAAAAAAAAAAAAAACAGGTTTGTAACAAGAGAAGAGAAGAAGGTGTGTGACGTTTGGGGGCGGGGCGGGTCTGAAATGAAAGTAGCAGCAGATGTCAGGTGATTCAGGTGAGGCTGTGAAGGGGTCACTTGAGGCCGTTTAGATCCTGAAGAACTGGCTCACCACCTCCAGTTATTAGAAATGATTGAACTGCGACGAAACGACACCCCCCCCTCCCCATCCCGACCCCCCCGATCTTTTAGGGTTTTTGTTTTTTACGTTCTGGTCACCTTGGGAGGAAACTGAGACGCCACATGAAATCTGAAGTCACTGGAAAACTGATCTGAGACAAACCGCCTCGGGGTGTGTGTTGTTAGATTTACTCTGAGAGGAGTTTCTCTCTCTCTCTCTCTCTCTCTCTCTCTCTCTATCTCTATCTCTATCTCTCTCTCTCTCTCTCTCTCTCCCCCTCTCTCTCTCTCTCCCTCCCTCTCTCTCTATCTCTCTCTCTCCCTCTCTCTCTATCTATCTCTCTCTCTCTCTCTCTCTCTCTCTCTCTCTCTCGCTTGCTCGCTCGCTCGCTCCGACACAACCCTCGTCTTCAGATGAGGTAGAGGGTCTCTAGACCGGACGAGGCAGTGAGAACGAGCGTGTGGCGTGTCTCAGTGATCTCAGAGAGCCGCCGACTCACTCTGAATATTTATGTAGCATTTGTTCCTCCTCATCTCGATGTGTTTGTTTGGTTTTGCCAAAAGGAAAAGCAGAAACAATCTCACAGCGTCGCTGTTCGACTTTGTCATCTCATGAATTCAGATCTTTTTTTTTTTAATTGCACACAGATTTGCTTTTTAGTCCACTCTGTTTTGTACTCGTCTGTACGCTTTGCAGAGGTTACAGATGTGATGCATGTCGTAGCGATGCCTGACTGCTCAAATGATATTTTAATCTTCAGAGTGGGCACATTTACTTTATAACTCAGATATATGAACAAACTGGAGACGTTGGCTATAGATTTCTAACCATATATTTTTATTTGATTGTGCTGCACTTTTCTGGTGGTTAGAGAACACATCTTAGCTGCAGGTGGTTTCACCGCTGAAGGAGATTTTGTGAAGTGTTTCGGTAATAAGTTGTGCAAGTAGGCGAGCAAAGGCGTGCACGGCGTGGGAGAGAGAAAAAAGGTCAGGACCCAGAAAGTGAGTCGAACGAAGGAGGAAAGAAAAAAAACAAAGGAATCGTCTTTCTGTGGTGTCAAACGTGATGAATGCTCTCTGCTTCTCAACTGGACAGGAAGAAGACAAACATACAAACAGGAAGTGTATCAAACTGTCACATACAAACAGGAAGTGTATCAAACTGTCCGCTGAAATAGGAATCATGGGTAGTGGAGTTTGGAGAGGTGACATCTTCTGTTTGGTGTGTTTGTGTTTGTGTGTGTGTGTGTTTTTAAAGCCATATTGTAGTTTTATTCCTGATCAGACAAGAGTTAGTGATTCTCACCAACCCGAACAAGACCTCTGATCAACCCCCCCCCTCGCTTCAATATCCTCCTGGAGCTGGAGCGATAAACAGAGGAAACACGGACATTATGTTTTTATTTGATCGCTCGGCCGTCATTTCAGCTTCTAAAGCCCCCCACGCCGTTTCTCTGGCGAACATGATGATGTTGTAGCCGTCAGATGACCCCCAGCTGAACTCTGTAAAGCCAAAGTGTGATGGGTCGACACATATCCTCCCCCCCTGCAGTTTAAACAGATGTACCAATATCCCAGCGAGCAATGTGAAGTATTGGATTTGGGGGGGGGGGGGTATGTTTAGCCGTGTTAAACGATAGCTTTTTAGCTCTGGGCGATGAGCTGAGGTCACATGACAGAGACGTGGAGAAGGGAGGTGTGAGTTTGAAATGGGAGTGCACATGTGTGAGTCTAGAGGGGGGGAGGGGGGTGACACTGACACTAACACACCATGTTTTTCTCACTCAGATATTTCTTTGGTACCATCTCTCCGCCTGGAATTGTTTTATTCATCCTCCATGTGTACGCAGTCGGCTGTAGTTTGCAGAGAGCGCTAGGCTTTTTTTTTTTTATCGACCTTTTGGCAAGCGCTCGTCGCTTCACACGAACTGAATGTGCATCCTTTTGATTTTCTCCTCTTCTGTTTTGCACCTTGCTTTTACTAATGCCTCTCTCTTATCCATCAATTATTTTTCTTCTTCTGTTTAAAAAAAACAAAAAAAAAACGAGTTTGGCTTTGGCATGCCAGATTATGAGCCGAGCTTCTTTGTGACCTGTGAAATCCTATAAATGGTTCTCTAATGGAGTTGCTTTTAGATGTATCGCTAATCAGTGTACATTCACAAATAAAATCTGTATTTTAAGAAACAGAAGCTCATCTTTCATGTTTGTGCGTCCCGTCTCACCTCATTCCTCCGACTGTTTTTTTTAAGTTCCACATAATCCATACACACTTAATTTACGCCATCATCATCAATTGAATGCTGCAGAATGACGTGTACATATGAAGAGTATTTTAGTACAGATGGACCTCTGCTCGAACGCTTTCCTTCAGTGTCTTTGAGAAATATGAAACGGTGCCTTTTTAAAACTTTATTCAGGATGCTTAAAGATGAAGATGAATGTGTGAAAAGTTCAATCAGGATGTCACGTAATGAAGGTCATTCTGTGATCTTACAGGAGGAGTCAGTAGAAATGTTTGTAACATTCAAATGTGGCTCCTCCTCCTGGGCTCATCGCCCCCAGAAGCCCCGTCCCCTGCAGGATGTGGTGTGTACGTTTACTGCTTGTAGCTACACTGCAAGCTAACGCACGCCAACACAAGCTAACCGCAGGTGTTTGTCACCTGCCTGTCCAACAGGAAGCAGACCAACTCCACGTCCACGGGTAAAAGACAACACAAGGTTCACCCTCGTTTTAGAACAAGCTTTATCCGCTTGGTGTTTCTCCTCACTCTGATTATATTTTCACCTGCTGCGCTGTCATTGGCTGGAGGAAACACACCAGCTCCACCCAGAAACGTCTCGAGTCAACCAGAACAAAGCAGAACAGTAAAATCCAGTCAGAGGACAGAGTCTCTGCAGACACAGTCACCACCACACATGTATGGAGGCCCAGAAGGGACGATGGAGCAGCTTTACTTTCGGAGAAGTCTGTATTTTATTTTGAAGGAGACAGCTGCTCTATTTTATTTTGAAGGAGACAGCTGCTGACAGGTTGAGAGAGAGCACAATGACTCAAGACGTGGTTCTTCACGACACTACGGCCCGTAAAAAAAGGGATGGAAATCAGAGAGAAACACAGACGCTGTATCTGCATGCTGGAGCTACACATGACCACGGATGTACTCTTCAATAAGGCCCGGCGTTCCCTGTATGCATGTGGGAAAGACGTGGCGGAAGGTCAGCTCACACTGACGCACGACCACAGCTCACAATGTACACGACGAGTTAAAATGTGAGTTTTGTAGGGTACTGATGCTTAGATCAAAGATGTCAGATTAGGAGATAACAAACGCGGTGACTTGACCAACAGACATGACAGACTTCCCCGGGGTGCTCAACCAATCATAACGACATGATGACGTTGTAAGGAAGAGGGGCGGGGCTAAACGACATTCTGTAAAGATAGAGAGATGCTTTACATAAAAACCGCGTTTGCCCGGCTCTGTTTTGAGATTCTAAAGACTGTACGTCATTGTGTTTCCCTTTAAGTTAATTTAAACAATTAGTTCTGACCGAGGATTCTGATTGGACGAGAGGTCGTCACTGAGAGCTATGCAACATCACCGGGACTGTAAGTTAATCGAAACCATTGAATTTTATTCTCAACTCGCTGCATGAAAAAAAAAAAACACAAATAAATAAAAGTACATACAACTGCCCGAGGTACATACAGGAAGTACCTGTGGTAACCATGGAAACGAAGTAAAAAGAGTGCAGGAGAATGTTTGGGTTGCTTGTCAACAGGTGAGTTTCAGTTGAGACGTGGTGTTCTGTTCGTATCCTCTATGGAATAATAACGCTCCCAGTATTTAAGAACGTTATTTTTAACTCTTCATGCTCTGTACGCAGTGTCAGCGCACAGCGAGGAAGTCATGGTGCTCTATTATTAAAGATGTCAGGGGGGGCGTGTCTCACCTTTCAGCTAACGCCCGCTGCTCGCTGCGCAGAAGCATGTTTTTATAATTAAAACATTTACGTTTCAGAGGACGAATAACCTCTAACATGTAACGCTTCCTGAACGGTACAGAGCTGCGTGGTAGCACACCCAGGCGTGTAGCCGTCAATGGAACGAGTTGAATTAGTGGAGCAAACAATTTCTCCTTTAAGTGATGCTACAAACCAGTCACAGCTCGACATACGACGCGGCGGTGTCCGTGTCGCACGCACAGCGGGGACTTTGTGTGCATGTGAGCAGCCAATGTGCCTTGACTGCATTTATACCCTCAGATGCAAAATGAAATATGCAAAAATGATATCATGAGTGTGCTAACTTCCCGGTAACATCGTGTCCTAACAGCATGCGAGCGTTGGATATCGCATATGATCTGACACTCGCTGTCCACACGGCATCCGTTAAATATTTACTCCTCTGCTCTGTGGATTTTAGTTTTCCCTTGTAAACGTTATAACATGTGGTGCTTTTATTTTGTAGATGGGCAAACTGAAGTGTGATGCTTTTATTTTGAAGGTGGACAAACTGAAGTGTGGTGCTCTTATTTTGAAGGAGGACAAACAAACTGAAGTGTGGTGCTTTTATTTTGAAGGTGGACAAACTGAAGTGTGCTGCTTTTATTTTGAAGGTGGACAAGCTGAAGTGTGGTCCTTTGTGTTGACGAGCTGTTAACAAACGGCTCGCTGTGAGCTGAATAAAGTTTTTCTCCGTGTTGACACAGGTCAAAGGTCAAGCTGATTTCGTTGCTGACACTCGCCCGCATCGCGTGCTGTTAGGACACGCTGTAACCGTATGGCTCCACTGTTTCAGGCGAGGACGCTAGGGATCACGCCGGAGCACTCAACTCGCCGCTTGATGGGCGTAACGCCTCTGAACAGTGGGCTTGTTGTGATTTTCTCCAGGACCGCTCCACCCACATTTAGTTTTTCCCTATTTTTCGCTGTAGGTTACGCAAAGGTAACATAGCCTCAGTGAATGCACCTGATTGGATAAACGTGCGGCTAGTCCGGGCGGTCCCTGGACCCATTAGCGTAAGTCAACCCTCTTGAAAGTCACTGTAATGATCCCAACATGCACTGCGTGACTGCCTCTCCGTTGAGACGCTCTCCGTGGTCGGAGCCAGTGGAGCCGTACGATCAGATGTTTGAGTATTTAGAATCCGACCCCGACGGTTTATGTTTACAATGCAGGACGAGGACCGTCAATCGCTTCTGATGACGTCTCTTTGTACTTTAGATTAGATCTTTAAAAAGAAACTGACCATGCCTTTCCTCGCTATGGCGTCATTGAACTCCAGGAGTTTCTAGCAGTGATAAAAAAAAACTACTCAGCGTCTACCACCGCTGTCCAATCATGACCTACTGGGACTCTTTGCACCAGGTCCAGATCCTGATAATGAACAGGACTCGAGACTCATTGAGGAGCGAGTGAGTGAAAACAGAGCGACTGCTTCGACCTCCCCTCGTCTTAACGTACCGCTACTTTCAGCTTCCACGTGTCGTGTTTCCTGCTCTGTAATCCCGTCCTCTCAATATGCAGCACTTTATCTGTCAACGTTTGCTGATGTGGACAATAAAATATTGTACGCTCGATGACGAGTCTCGGTTCATTTTGTTCTGTTTGGTGATGGATGACAGATGAAAGATTTGACTGAGTGTTGAAGTGAATTATGACGATGAGGTCGATCCCAGAGGGGGGGCGATGTCGGGGATCGATAAAGGTTCCTCTCTGATGAAGTTCATTTGTATTTATGAGTCATTCGTTCGGGAGTTCATTTCCAGATTTGAGAGCTAAAGCTCCGGCGAGGAACTTTTCATTTGTGTCGTTTTTGACGCCCCCTTGTGGACAAAGCAGTATTTGTTATTTCTGTACATGTGTGAGTAATGCTTTTAACAAAATATCTCACCCTGCTTCCTTTAAAAGAATGTGCAACTTTTTGATCCAGCAGATGTCGCCCTTGAGCACCAGCATGAAACCAAAACAACTCGCGCTGCATTGTTGTTAGCATGCTAATGCTAGCGATCTTTATTTTTCCTGATTATTAGAATATAGAGACTTTACTTTCTCTTCTTTGCTGCTACGTCCACGTCCGACATATTCAACGGTTTGAATCACGTCCAATCACTGAATTGTATCCTCTCCTAAACTCACCTGCTGCGCTGTCATTGGCTGGAGGAAACACACCAGCTCCGCCCAGAAACGTCCCGAGTCAACCAGAACAAAGCAGAACAGTAAAATCCAGTCAGAGGACAGAGTCTCTGCAGACACAGTCATCACCACACATGTATGGAGGCCCAGAAGGGACAATGGAGCAGCTTCACTTTAGTCTGTATTTTATTTTGAAGGATACTGACTCTGTCTTTAAGTTAAATGCTTGCACATAGAGAGAGAAGTGTACTGGAGTCACGTTCCTTGTGTGTGGACACAATAAAGATGATTCTGATTCTGTGTCCGTCGTCACTTTTCTGCCCTGAGTGTGTTTTCTGTTTTGTTTTTATAACTTTAACACATAAATTACTCACACATTACGCACAGATCCGTCCCGTTGCATCATGTTCAGCACAGTTAAGGAGGTGAGGAGGGGTGTGTGTGTGTGTGTGTGAGAGAGTGTGTGTGTGTGAGTGTGTGTGTGTTCCGCTCGGCTCCCCTCTCCTCTCCAGACAGCACCACGCTGTGAGTGTCAAAACAATGAGCCTACATGCGTCCAGATGGATGCTCCACTAGGGGAGTGTGGAAACCATGATAGGCCTTTTTTTTCTTTTTCGGGGCAACCCCCACTTCCCTCCACACACACACACACACACACACACACACACACACACACACACACACACACACACACACACACACACACACAGGCATACCCCACCCAAACATACCCGACCAGACACCCCACCACTCAAAAACTGCAGTGATGCCCAGATGCCAGTGGGATGAATTAAGGCCTGATAAACAACATAAGGGGTCAGTTAGGTCTGAGCCCAAATGCACACCCCATGAGACCACCCACCCACAGTCGCGGTCTCACAACAAGCTGCCGCTACATTTTGTTCGTCCAAAACGCCGTCTGTGGAAGAGAGCGCTCGATGAGTGGAGAAAGGATTAAAGGCGGGGTCTTGACTTTTTGACAGGCTGTGATTTAATCGCCTCTTATTGTCATTAAAGGGTTCATATCTGTGTTTTCACAAAAACATTCTGACACTTTGGGGATGAGCTGCACGTGTGAACGCAAAAAGCCGAGGATTTACGAGGACCTCTTCCTGCAAGCTCCCTGTAAAAAAGTTTCCATCCGGCAGACGTTACAGAAACAAAAACTCTTTGTGCCCATCTCAATCAGCCTTTAGAATAATGTTTATTTAAGGTTACATATCCTCCTCCTCCTCTTCAACCAGTGTAAATAAGTCTCAGAGCTCCTCAAAACATGTCTGTGAAGTTTCTTGTTCTAAATCCACTCTGATCCTGTATTTGATCATGCCTATAAACCCCTCTATTTCAGCCCTGCTCAGAACAGGCTGTTTCTGTGTCTGTACCTTTAAATATGTAAATGAGTTGCGTCTGACCACGCCCCCTCTCTGGAAGGGCTTGGGTGTACTCGGGCTTTCTTGCTCCATGTCCTATTGTTTACGGTGAGAAGGCAGACTCAGAGGGCAGAACAAACACCTAGCTGTGGGAGTGTCATCCACCAAATATGACTTGTCAAGTCAAGTCATATTTATTTATAAAGCACATTTAAAAACAGCTACAGCTGACCAAAGTGCTGTACAATACATAAAAAAAAAAAACTTGAGATCACAACGTCCACAAGAGAGAAATATATATATGTATACATATATACATATATAAAGAAAGAAACAAAATAAAGAAAGCAACAAAGGAACATGAAAGAAACGGTCTATTCAGGACCAAAGGACTCAAATGCTAAAATATAAAAGTATGTCTTGAGACAGGACTTAAAAGAGTCAACAGAGGGTGCAGACCTGATGGAATGAGGGAGGCTATTCCACAGTTTAGGGGCTTTTACTGAAAAGGCCCGATCTCCCTTTAGCTTGAGCTGTGAGCAGGGAACAGCCAAGAGGCCCATGTCTGATGATCTCAGGCGCCTAGATGAGGTCGGTAATATAAAGGGGGGCCAGGCCATTCAGGGCTTTAAAAACAAACAACACAATCTTAAAATTGATTCTGAATCAGGACTGGACTGACAGGACTGATATGCTCCCTCTTCTTGGTTCCAGTCAGCAGCCTTGCTGCAGCATTTTGGAACAGCTGCAGAGGGGACAGGGACGACTGGCTTATCCCAGTATATAAAGAATTGCAGTAGTCAAGCCGGGATGAAATGAGCGCATAGGTTACTGTCTGTAAGTCACTGAATGGGAGGATAGGTTTTAGCTTGGAAATTGTACAGAGCTGAAAGAAACTGGATTTGACAACTGTATTTACCTGCCGATCAAATGTAAAGCCTGAGTCGAAGATAAAGCCAAGGTTCCTGACGTGGGGCCTAATGTGGCTGAGATTGTTTGGTTTGACCGGTAGATAAAGCTGAGTGTCATCTGCGTTGAAGTGGTATGAGAGGTTGTGCTTCTGGATAATTTGAAAATAGTAGAGGGCCTAGGATGGTTCCCTGTGGTATCCCACAGCTCAGACCAGATTGGGAGGATGTGGCGTTGGTTACGTTTACAGAGAAGGTTCTGTTGTTCAGGTATGATGTAAACCATGTCAGGGCTGTGCCCCCAACACCAACCCAATGCTGCAGGCGATTAATTAAAATTGTGTGGTCGAATACTATTATGATGAAGGTAGGGCAATTTCTCCAGAATAACCTTTTCTAGCACCTTAGAAAGGAAGGGTAGTTTTGAGATGGGTCTGTAGTTGGAAAGTGGTATGGGGTCCAGGTTGGGGTTTTTTAACAAGGGCTGCACTATAGCATGTTTAAATGAGGGAGGAACAGCACCAGTTGACATAGAGCTGTTTATAATGGAGAGGCTAAAAGGGCCGGTAACATCAAAGGAATCTTTGAGGAGCTTGGTAGGTACTATGTCACTGGGGCAGGTGGCAGATTTCATTTTAAAAACCGTCTCTTTGAATGAGGTTAAGGTGATAGGCTCAAAACAGTTTAACTGGGCAGAGCAGTTGAAAGGCAGGGAGGCTGAGATGTGCCTGGTAGGGGCTGAGATATTTTTTCTAATGCCAGCAACTTTTTCAGTGAAGAACTTTAGGAAGTCTTCTGCTCTACTAGGGGAGTGTCTAGAGAGCATCCAGGAGGGGGGCAGGTGAGAGAGTTTATAATATTGAATAGGACTTTAGGATTATGGTGATGTTTTGAGATGATATCTGAGAAATGTTTTGCTCTCGCTGCCTTGACTGCAATTTGGTAGCTGATCAGCCGCTCTTTAAGGATGTCATGTGAGATTTGAAGCTTATCCTGCTTCCACTTGTGTTCAACTTGTCTGCAGCTCCTCCTTAGGGCTCTAGTGGATTCAATAAGCCAAGGCTGTGATTTAGGCTTTGTTTTTTTTTTATCTTGAGAGGAGCAATATGGTTGAGAATTGAGGAGCAGGTAGCATTAAATAATTGAATGTGATCCTCAGTGCAGAGGTCAGTAGGAAAAGTTTCAACGGACAGAGTATCTTGAGCAGATAAGAATGCAGCTGAGACTAAACTGGCAGTGGAAGAGTTAATGTAACAAGAGTAATGCATGGGGAGGAGACCATTTGATGACAGGTCAGAGAGAGACACATTAAAAATAATGGCACTGTGATCTGAAAGACAAGGGTCCATTAATTCCAAATTGTTAACAGGAAGACCACAAGACAAGGCCAAGTCCAAAGTGTGGCCATGTTTATGAGTGGGACCTGAGACATGCTGTGCAAAATTAAATGATTCAATCAGGTCTAAAAATTCACACACAAGTGGTTTTGACGGACAACATACAAGGTGATATTAAAATGACCCAGTATTAAAATTCTTTCAAATGATGGCACAATTTGCGATAAGTGAACTGCAAACTCAGTGATAAAATGTTTATCTGATTTTGGAGGACGATATATTATGATGATAAGAAGAGGGTTTGCTGTACACACTTTAGTGAACTGAGCTTCAAAACTGGAAAAGGAACCCAGAGCAAGGCAATAACAATCAAACTTGTTTTTAAAAACTGCTGCCAGACCCCCACCCCGTCCGGAGGGTCGTGGCGTTTTAAAGAAGGAACATTCATTTGGAGAAAGCTCAATAAGTGGACTTACATCATTAGAGTTCAGCCAAGTTTCAGTCACCAGAAGGAAATCTAGGCCCTGGGATGTGAAAAAGTCGTTAAGAATAAAAGTCTTATTTAGCACTGATCTGGCATTTATCAGAGCCAGTTTAATTGGGGCCGCATTACTGACGTGCGCTAGTGGCGTCCATGGCAGAGAGCGGAGGTTACTAGAGTTTACAAGGCTGCGACGTTCAGTGGCAGATCGGGATTTTGAGCCTCGGTGATATCGGAAAGACATTTTTACTGGAATATTGAAAGTGCTAGAAGCCTTGAAAGGTCCAAGTCCTGTAGTTGAATTAATTTTCGACGTGGAGCTCCACAGAAGGGGACAGGGACCCAGAGAATGTCACGGTCTTACGGGCCGGTCTTTTCCAATCGTGCACGTCGTAGTGTGGCATTTAGAGTTCCTGTGCAGGGGCGGAGGAGGGAGGGTTTCAAACGTTAAATTGTTTGAAAGGACCCGAGCTCCAGCTCGGTTCAGGTGTAGGCCATCTGGACCAAAGAGACCCCTACGTTCCCAAAACACATTAAAATTATCAATAAAATTGACACTGTGGGTGATACAGGCAGAGTAAAGCCATGAATTCAGACTCAGTAGCCGACTGAAACGCCCCACCCCGTGGCCATAAGTGGGAATTGGGCCAGATATATGGATGTTCAGGGATGTGAGAGTGACTAGAAGTTTATTGAAGTCAGATTTTAGCAATTCAGACTGCTGTTTGGGAATGTCATTAGTGCCAACATGAACAATGATGGTTTCTGCTCCTGGGTTGGAATGTATTAAGTCTCGGACCCTGTTCTGCGATATCCAGCACTTTAGCGCTGGGGAAAGAAAAAACGCTGGCGCTACGGATTTTCATGTTTCTAATTATTGAATCTCCGATGATGAGGTTCTTCACTGGGTCATTGAGATTAGGGGAGGGGGCATGTACAGACGAACGGCTAGCTGCAGCAGCAGTCTGGAAGGATGCCGTCGGTTTCTGACGCCGGCCCATGGGAGATGCAGCTGCCCTGGATCTCTGCTCTGCCCCGGACCCTGAAGTCGCATTACCAGCGCAGGGGGCAGGAAAGAGAGGTGCCGGAGGTGGAGCTGTAGCCTTACACAAATATTCTGAAAAGTGGAGCAGGCAGAAGACGGAGAGGATGGACTTTTCTCATCATTGGGGGGTTTGCAGACAGACTAGAGACACATATTAGAGTTAGAGGAACATGGTGAAGACTATTTAATAAGTGCGTCATTGATCTAGTTTAAATGCACTTCCTGTACATCACCACGTGTTAGCTCAAAATAAGATATGATGCAATACGTACAACACAAGCACTGACATCCTGAGACAATCGCTCCTCGCTCACACCAAACACAAACTGACTTGCACTCTTCGCCTGCTGCTCAGTGATGCAGGGCGGCGCCGGGAGCAGCAGCAGCAGCAGCATAATTACAGAGGATTGCATTGTGATTAGCTCATCATGCCGGAGCTTTAATTAGTACGCTAACACACCTGTTCCTTACAAGCCAGTGGGACTTCAAACACGCCAGCACATCAGTTCTTGCAGAAAAAGGTCAATAAAGGTCATAGATCACTTCATATCTCACAAAACCAGCTTCAGATTATTTATTTTTCAGACATTGAAGGTTAGCAGGAACTAGCTGTAGGAACTGGGACTAAAATTTAAACTGCTGAAAATTAGTTTTCAGTGTAGCCAGCTGCTGAATGTGATTACAACTTTTTTTGGACTTCTCTTCTGGCTCTGAGTTTGGTCTCCACCTCCTGAGGCTCCGGCAGCACTTCTCGTATGATGACGTTTGTACAGGAGGTAACCGTGCTCAGGCCCGGGCAGGGCAGGAGCGTTGTGTGGGCAGGCCAATGAGGCTCTTTACTCTTGCATTAAGAGATCAGTGTAACAGATGCAGCGACTGCACAGAGGAATTACAAACATGGATCACCATCAGCTGCAGTATCATTTGTTCCTCTAGCTATTGACTCCCTGCTCTGGGTTATATATAGGCCACTCTGTCACAGGCTCCTCCCCCTGTAGAATGAGACCTGGATCCTTTGACCATTGGAAATCTAACCCTCCATTGGAGATCAATAGCATCCTATTTCCTCTCGGCTTGTGAACATGATGCTTTATTATCGGTTAAACAGCTTTTTGGTCATTTGGTGGATGTGCTCATTTGAGTCACAATATCTCCAACACACAGTACCACATCTCCTCCACCAATCTGACGCCATCATTTGTTAATACCGCTCCAAACCGTGTCAGGGATCAATGTGGTTCTACAAAGGGCATGATGGACGGGCATGTTTGCGCCTCCTCAGCAGAAAAAGGAAGAGCTATGGATACTCATTGTGATCTATGGTCCCCTTGTCAGGCACACACACACGGCGCCCTTTAACCTCCTTATCACGAGAGAGCAGGGCTCCAGGAAGGAAGAGACAGACGAGGCCTGAGGTGTGCTGATGTAAGCCGAGTGTGATCGAGTGTTTGTTTTTGTCGAGCAGGTTACTGTAACTTGACTGCATGAACTGCCAGATCACTGTGGGGTCGGCCAGGCAGCCGGGGCGGACTGTAGAGGGCTGAAGTAGGCTAGATTGTGCAGAGTTTGGATGCCCCCAGGCGGGACTCTACTCGATGGTATTGAACTGAACGGGGCTGGACTGAGCTGAGTGCAGTGAAACCTTCACAGACTGGACAAGACTTTACTGTGATGGATGGATAACAAGGGATCCATTTGATTTAACACTTCATGAAATACACACTAAATGTTTTAATTAAACCTCCTGGCTGCATTTCTCTCCTTCTGACGTTCTGAGTCTCCACCACCTACCCGTCAGCTGGACGCTCGGAGAGTGAAAGGCTTGAAGAGGTCAAAAAGCTGCAGCAGCACTTTAAGTATGAAGATCAACTTTATTCAATTGTTTAGACCGACGCGTCTTGGCTTGTGGCCTTCATCAGGGTCATCAAGAAACACATTGCAAACATCATTTAAACAGGGTAGGTGTATTGCTGCCTTCAGGTGCTGCCTTCAGGTGCTGCTCGGGTGCTCGGGGAGTTTCCGAGTTGGGAAGTCGTTCTACAAAAAAACGTTGATGCTACGAAAAAGATGTGTGAATGCATTTTTCCCCCCAGGTGATGACGATTCTGAAGTCGGGCACTTATTTTTTTTCTGAGTTTCCGGGTCATTGTTTCCGACTTGAGCAGGAATTCATGAGCGTTTTACAACTCGGAAACTCTTTTTTCCGACGTTTCCGACACCACATGAATGCAGCATAAAACCAACCACATACAACCACATATATTTATCAACCAATGAGGCACCTGTAAAGATCGGCTTGGTTAGACCAATGAGCTCTGACATGAGAGGTGAGGGGCGTGTCCAACAAAGGCATGAATGACCAAATTTGATCAATAAGTTAGAAAACAGAAATGGATGATTTAGAGTTTGCACATCGTTAAGAATGCTACAAACACAAAGAGTAAAAAGAGCAGCAGACATTTATTGGAGATATGCTGACGTATCCTGGACGTCTGTGAATATTAGACACTGCTGCCCGGAGCCTTGAACACGATCTCTTAACGAGATACTTCTTAAACTTAACTGCCTATATATATATGTATTACTTCTATAAATATGTTCTTCTACGTCCTTTCGATTACTTTGAATATGCTCAACTCTAGACACATCGGTTTAAATGCTAAAGATGTCGTCATAAAGTCGGACTCTTTCCTCTCCTGTCTGATATAATCACAGTGTTGTGGATCTGTGAACAACCGACTCAGGACGACTTCAGGAGCAGCCTTTCCTGATATTTTAGTTATCAGGAGTTCAAACAGAGGCGATTCTAGAGTCTGTTGGGGCCCTAGGCAAAAATGAATTGGGGGGCCCTCCAACCAGCGTTCATCACCATCATGTCTGCAATGCTTACTCCTCTTGTGTTCTCTCCTATAGACTTCTACTTCCTCTTCATTTGTCTTTATTGACTTTCATTGGCAAACTTGGTTTTCACAGCAACAATGTTGCTCGAACACGATCTCTGGAACGAGAAACTTCTTAAACTTCTGAGATAAAACTGAGGGGAAAGTATAAGGAGGAGTTGGCTGTGCTGACCCTAATTAAGCCCCTTCAGGCCGACACATCAGATACGGCGAGATGTCAAAGCTACAACTGGTCAGGTGGCAGATTTTCAAACCCATCAAAGACCACAAATCAGATAGATCGCATGTTTCTCCTTCGTCCTCCTTTGACCTGAGTCATACTGCGCTGAGTGAAAAGACGCCTTTTCTCCCTTTCTCTTCAACCCTCAGGATCCTTGGCTTCGTCAGACTTCTGCCACAGTTATAACATGAACCTGT
Organism: Labrus mixtus; assembly: GCF_963584025.1. Classification (NCBI taxonomy): domain Eukaryota; kingdom Metazoa; phylum Chordata; class Actinopteri; order Labriformes; family Labridae; genus Labrus; species Labrus mixtus. Next base: position 12,411,551 of record NC_083613.1, read on the forward strand.
GGAGTGTGTGTGTGTGTGTGTGTGAGTGTGTGTGTTGCACCGGGTATATATCACCGCTATGCCACATTCTCGGGGCACGAGGTCTCCTGAAAGGAGGGTGTACATGTTAGCTCACAAAGCCTTAATAGAGACACTTTTTCTCCCATGGTTTCTCCCCCTCCATCCACCACACCCATCTGAAGAAAGGGAGGTGGGGGAGGAGTGGAGGACAGACGCTATCTCCCTTAAGAAAGGGGTGCATCTGCCATAAAGGGGGTCAATCCAGTACAACCAAGCTACTGTGAGCGGTGTCTTGTGGGCTGATCCTTGTCTTTGTGTCAGCTACTATCTCAATGGAACGCTAATGGGAGGCTTGGATTTCCCTAAGTGACACTGATTAATGGCTGAGAACGCAGGCACATCCTTATCAGTGTGAGCCCCCCCACCCCCTTACATAGCCCTGAAGTCAGAGGGAAGTGTGCCATTCAAGGAATGCTTTGACTTTTTGGAAGTTGAACACATTCCACTTTCAGTATGGTCAACCAGCTGAAAACACAATGCTAACATTTTATGACTGACTATGACAGGGCTGAAAAGCACTTTGTGTGTGTGTGTGTGTGTTTGTGTTTGCATGGGAGTATAAAGGGTTAACGTGATGTCATCAGTTGTTATATACAAAAAAATGGGAAACTTTAGCACAGGATCTGTGTGTGCAGAGTTCCATCTCCGCCGTGGTTTTGCTCCGTCCGACAGCACACACCCTAGCCCTGGGGATTTATTGAGCGCAGCCATGAGCAGCTGGACTCACGGGTTCACAAACTCACAGGAGAACTACAAAATCACAGGGGAACTACAAAATCACGGGAGAACTACAAAATCCCAGGAGAACTACAAGATCACGGGAGAACTACAAAATCACAGGAGAACTACAAAATCACGGGAGAACTACAAAATCCCAGGGGAACTACAAGATCACGGGAGAACTACAAAACCACAGGAGAACTACAAAATCACAGGAGAACTACAAAATCACAGGAGAACTACAAAATCCCAGAGGAACTACAAGATCACGGGAGAACTACAAAGCCACAGGAGAACTACAAAATCACAGGAGAACTACAAGATCACGGGAGAACTACAAGATCACAGGAGAACTACAAGATCACAGGAGAACTACAAGATCACAAGAGAACTACAAGATCACAGGAGAACTACAAAATCACAAGAGAACTACAAGATCACAGGAGAACTATAAGCTCACATGAGAACTACAAGATCACCGGAGAACTACAAGATCACAGGAGAACTACAAGATCACAAGTGAACTACAAGATCACAGGAGAACTACAAGATCAAAAGAGAACTACAAGATCACATTATGGTTTGTTGTTAGCATCACAGGGCTGCCTTATGGTGGGGCATAACAGAAGGCTGTCCCCATGCTTGTCCTCGTGCATGGCCGAAGCACACCTCTTCAAAGTGGGCCAGGGCTGAGGAAGTGTAGGGAGCGCTCACACTAGTCAAAAGAACTGGACTTCAAGGGGTGAAGCGTGCTTAGGCACAGTACGGAGTACCTCGTGTGAGTGCGCCCTAAACCTCTGTGGCTGGGTGACATTTTGGAATCCTAACTATCATGTTCAACAAGTGAAGGTAAATGTAACTGCCCAATGAGTTGAGCCAGCAGTGATTAAAACCTCAGCCAGTGAGTGGATGTTCCTGCAGGATTCTGTGGACATGAAGTAGTTTGTCTTTCATTCAGAGATTTGTTTGTGTTTTTGGAACCACAGCGTGATCAGAAGTGTTTCAGAGAAGTTAAGAAACGTGTTTCTCATTGTAGTGGAGTCTGGTGGTATTACAGAGAGGCTCAGATGGACTCATAATGCTATTCATTTACAGCACTTGAGATGTGTGTTATGTACACACAGACACCATATCCTCCCCCTGGGAGCCGCCGATCGTTTTTGTCTGGCCTGGATCCCTCTTTTGTCTCCCTCCTTCTCTCCCTCTCTCCCTACCCTGCCTCCTGATACCCCCTCCCCCTTTGGTCCCAAACCCTGATATTAAAAAAGGATTACTGAAAAACAACATGGGTAATTTCCTGCCGCCCTGAGAACTATCCCCCTGTTGAGAAGTCTTCGCTCTCTCTCCTTCTTTCCCTCTCTATCTCCCTCCATCTTTCTCCAGCCGGCCTGTTGAGATTTGGAGGGGCGACAACAACAGAGGGGAGGTGGTGAGGTGAGGTATTGGGGAGGTGTGGGGGGGGGGGGGGGGGGGCAGAAGTCTATGTCTTTCTTTCTGTCTGCCTATCTCGCTCTCTCCATAGTCTGCCAGCAGAGATTTGGAGACAACAACAACAGTGGGGGGATTTTGACGGAGGGAGGAAGGGAGGGAGGGAGGAGGGAGAGATAGAAATGCGACTCCCCAGTGACCGGCTCTCTGCCGAGGCAAGAATGAAGGAAGACACAGGAGGGAGAGGAGGATGGATGGTGGAGGCGATGAAGGGCACAGGGGAGGAAAGGTGTAGCAGATAGAGAGGGAGAGATGTGAGACGTGGAGAAGAGCTTGAGGGCCGTAAAGAGAAGAGGAAATGAGTCGGGTTAAACTTTCTGCTCTGCTTTATCTTCATGTTTTAGAGGGATTTGAGCTCCTGCATGCAACATGAGATGGATCATGTCATAATATGTTCTATGAATACAACTGGCTGAAGAAGCAACATGAGGAGTCCTTGAGGAGTCCCCCCCCAATGTTTCAGGTCTTTGACGAGCTACTTCATGAAGCACTGGAGCGCAGGAGAGATGACAGACATGTTTTAAAGATGTTTGCACATTGAACGCTCTCATGAAGGAAAAGTGCTTCAAACTCTCACAGTGAAAAGTTCTGCACGCTCCTTTTGCTCGGCATCAGCAGATTATTTGCAGAGATCACAACATTTCCTTCTGAACCTTTGTCAGGTCTTGGTTGACTAAAGTTCAGAGGGACCAGGGTGCCTGATAGCCTAGTGGTGAACAGAGGCTATGTCCTCGCCGCAGCAGCCGTGTGCTTGATTCCGACCTTTGCTGCATTTCATCCTGATCTGATCTTAAAAAGGCAAGTAGAATAAAATATCACTTTAAAGAAAATAAAGGTTCAGAGGGACCAAAAAGAGCTCCACATTCACACACAGTCAGACATGCACACACACACACACACACAGCGCTGTTCTCCCCTCTGTAACGCCTCTGAAGATGGTACGGGGGGGGGGGGTCATTTTGAATCAGCAGTCCAGAAAAGAGAGAGAGAGAGAGAGAAAGAGAGAGTGAGAGAGAGAGAAAGAGAGAGGGAAAGAGAGAGAGGGAGGGAGAGAGAGAGGGAGAGAGGGAGAGAGAGAGAGAAAGAGAGGGAGAGAGAGAGAAAGAGAGGGAGAGAGAGAGAGAGAGAGAGAGTGAGAGAGAGAGAGAGAGAAAGAGAGGGAGAGAGAGAGAAAGAGAGGGAGAGAGAGGGAGAGAGAAGCTGTTGATTAATCTCTATCTCATGTTTTCCTCTCTGCACTATTCAGGAGTCACACTGACCTCCATTTACTGGCTCACTGTAACACTACACACACACACACACACACACACACACACACACACACACACACACCGTACAACTGCACACAAACCTTTTCTTATGCACTTGGACTCGCTGGTTGTCATTTACGCACTCAGCCTTGACAACAATCTGTCCTTTCTCTCTACAATACACACATGTGCACGCAAACACACACACACACACACTGACGCATACTCTATAGCACATCTTCAGAATTGCAGCCCATGTGCGTCTGGTTGTACATATGCATAAATGTTTAATATGTATGCATGTCCTCCTTTCACAGCAGGAACGGGTTTAGACAAGCGTGCATGTGTGCATTCTACACACACACACACACACACACACCGACACACTGACACACACACACACACACACACACACACACACACACACACACACACACACACACACACAGACACACACAGCCCATGCACACTTTCATACATGATCACAGAAGCCCACTTATGTCTTCCCTATACCCCACATTTCACACACACACATGCCCACAGGCACACAACACAACACACTCCCGTCTTTGACTGGCGAGCAATGTTTTCTGTCTTTATTACATACACACACTTAGACGTGCAAACAGGCCCCCCCCCCCTCCCCCCAACATACTCAGTTTCTATACTTTCTGTACAGTGTGTGGGACAGCTGCCAGCGCGCCTACATCCATCCCACTACCCATTATAATGCACACATTGTGGTCAAATCCCCGTGGATCAGGAGCGGGCTGACAAGCGCCTCACTGTGCCCGAGGTCCCTGCAGATAAGCCATTGTAAGCTCTTTCAATATCACAATATAGGCTCCCACTTCTACAAGACGGGATGTGGGTCATTGGGTCAAAGGAACTAAGTGCTGTGTATTACATAGTTATTATGAATCTGCCTCCTCTCTACCGCAGATAATCACCTGCAGATTATCCCGCACCCCGACGCTACCCCTTAATCAAACTCCGCTTAGGGAAAGTAGACGATGTATGTTTACATGTTTTGGTGCGCAGCCAAAACATGAGCGGGGAGCGGCTAACCGCTAATCAGCCACGTTGAATCGCTTTGACTGTGTTATCCTGGGATAACTGAAAAGATCTCCTTGAACAAGAACGAGCTGTCAGAACAGGGATAACGTCACAAACAAGGACACACACACACACACACACACACACACACACACAATACTCAGGGTTAAGTGAAAGAGGGATGATGGTGACGTGAACATGTGCACACACACACACACGTAAAGACACCGCTGGGTCCAGACATAAAGACATATTTGAGATAAACGGATATGATTTGACATTCAGGGTCCGTGTTGACCCTTTGCTACTTTATTGTTTTCTCTCTTTGTTTTGTCTGGTAAACGTTTGATTGTTGGTCCTCTTTGCCGATGCACAACATCTTTAGCATGCGTCTAGATTAAAAGTGTTTGGAGGATTTCCCTCTTTGACATCTGGTGGGATAATGAGAGTAATCAAGTTATGCTTCCCCTTGACGAGAGTTAGAAGTTCCTATCCTGAGGTCCAGGACCCCAGACCAAAGATCTCAGGGGAGGCGTGAGACTTTTGCACACACAAACTAAAATCATGATAACACACTTACTGGGTAGTTTTTATTCAAAGGTCACTCAGAAATCAGCCACACCTCTAACACCTCTAGTTCTGATGAAAACCTGAATTAGAGTCTAGTCAGCGTCTTAGGATCCAACCTTCACAACAGGGTCCTAAGACGCTGACTAGACTCTTCTCCTCTGTCGCCCCCCGGTGGTGGAATGATCTGCAGAGTCCCTCTGCACCTTTAAGAAAAAGCTAAAGACCCAGCTCTTTCATGAATACCTACTAACTTAATGATGATGGTCTCCATATTATTGATGATGATGATGATGGTAATGACGATGGTTTTTGTTTGATAACGACGACTTATAAGATGGTTTCTATACTGATTAGAGCTCTCAAGAACTGCCGTCAATGTTGTGCTTTTGACAGGATCTGTAAAGTTACCTAGTGTCATGTTTTGTTTTTTACTCATTTATTTAGTATTTTTGTCTGTTCCTGTTTTATTTTGTACTTACCCTTCTCTCTGTCTTTCGGATCCTGCTCCTCATGTTTTCCTGCCTTGAGCCTCCCTGCCCTGATTGTGCTCACCTGTGTCTCGTTATCCCCTGATTGTCTGTGTGTATATATCCCTGTGTTTCCTCCCTCACGTTGCCAGTTTGTAGTGTGTTCCTGTGTGTCACCTTGTTCCAGCATGTTTCCTAGTAGACTTCTAGTGATTTTGACTGTGCCTGCCTTACCGTTTTGCGTTTTGCCTGCTCCCTTTGGATTTGTTTGCCTCGAAGATTTTTCTTCCTGTGTACCGACCTGGACTGTAAATAAACTGCCTTTTTCTGAAGTCAGCCACGTGTGAGTCTGCTTTTGAGTCCCTGTCTCTATCTGGTTCTGATAGCTTCGCCTCTGTGCAATGCCTGTCAGCACCTGTGTGTCCAACCGGACTCAAAGCTGATCGTTTGCTCTTACTGACATTGTTCCCTTTTTTTCTAGATCCTTGCTTGTGTTGTACTTACTCTCTGATGTACGTCGCTTTGGATAAAAGTGTCTGCTAAGTGAATTGTAGAAACCCTTAAAGGAGCAGCATGTAGCTCTGACACCTAGTGGTTAAAATGGGTACTGCAGTCTAAATTCTAGACTGCATAGAATTCTACATTGTAGAGAGCTGCCTGACCCCGAGGTAAACAACAGGACAGTGGAGGAATGGCGTCCTGTAGTGCGGTGACGTTTCTCAGTATTTTGATCTATAACATGGAGATAAAGTTACTTCAGCTGTGTATATCAACCAGAGTGATTTAGCTCAGACATGTGGATGTAACCTGCAGGGAGGACTGAAGGCTGGAGGTGTTAGTAATGCTAATGTTACCCACAATGCACTGCTGTTTGATTCACTTCCCTTGTTTTGTTCAGATCGCGTTATAACCTACTGCGGACCGAACTCTGGTGCAATTGGAAGGGAACCGAGATCCCCGTTTTCAAGTTGACCAGAGCTCAGTTCTTTAGTCCGCACCAGTTTGTTTGAGCGTTCAAACCAAACCAAACGACCAATCCGACAAAGAGACCGAAGCTAGTTTCAAACAGACCAACCGGCTCAGGAGTGAATGCACGCTTAGGCCTCGTGTCCACCTGTCCTTTTTTACGGGGCAGTAAAGCGCTGACTGTGCATGAAGTGTTTGTGCGCTGAGAAGAAAAGCGCTGCACGTCCGTCCTGTCTCCATGACAACAGTCTGTTGACAACATACGCTGTATTTACTGCATGTTTTTTTTTTTAGATTGTTTATTTCCCGAGACGTTTATTTATTACAAGACACGATCCGTAGGAGACTAAACTAGGGGAGATATCATTCATTTGGAAAAGAGCTGCGGTAACGTAAACGGCCCCTTTCTGATAAGTTGAGAGTGCTCGGAGAGGCCGCACAGAAAAGGAGGAGTGCTCGCTTTCTGCTGCGAACGCTCTCTCCTCATTGAAAACTTTTTTTTTTTTAAACGAAGCTGGCGATCAGAAAAAAAACACTTGGCAAACACGAGGCCTTAATCTGCAGATATTTAAACTGAGATCAAACAGTGTGTTTTCATGTCTCTAAATACGATGTTTATCTGTTTGTGTGAGGGAGAGGTGACTCAGAATACGGGTTAGGAGATTCTTTTCAGATAAATAAAGAAGCTAAGGTTTGAGTTTTTCAGTTTTGAATCTTTCATGAGAAACAATCCTCTTGTTTTTCCAAGAGGTCGTGTTCTCGGTCCTCTGCTTTGGCATTCCTCCCACCTTAGTAACCGTGCATGTGACCCTGAGAGGAGCAAGGGTCACGGGCCAGTGGCGAGGGTCGTCGGGGGGGTTGAAGGGAGGGGGGGTGAGTTCAGGGTCTCTAAGTCCTTCTTGTTATAAAAAGCACCCCCCCCCCCCCCCCCCTCTGTCCGCCGTCTCTTTCAGCGGGGAACTAAAATGAACTCCATGGGAGGGCACGGTGCTCCGTCGCAGGCGTCTGCTCGCACCACCCCACCCCACCCTAAAGCTGAGGAGGGCCGGCCATCTGCGCCCTTTGTCTGAGGAGGGGGAGAGCTTCCACGTTTGGTTTCTACACACCCCTTCACACATGAAGGAGAGCAGAGAGAGAGAGAGAGAGAGAGAAGAAATACAGATTCTGGGTGAGGTGGAGGAGATCCCATCCTGCGTTGTTTTCATCAGTGTTCTCCAACGTGAGGTGAGAGAGGAAGAAGAGAGAGAGGGAGAGAGGAATAAAGAGAGAGAGAGGAAGAAAGAGAGAGACACTTTAAAAAAGATAGAAAGTAAAGACAAAAGTGAGGAAATAATTCATAAAGAAATGGATTCATTTTGAACATCGTTATTTCCGTTGCATCTTGTCACAGCTCTCTCTCTCTCTCTCTCTCTCTCTCTCTCTCTCTCTCTCTCTCTCTCTCAGTATGAAATATCAACCTCTCTCTCTTCTTCTTCTTCTGTCTTCTCTTCTCCCCCGTCTCCACACAGTGAGCGGCTGTGTTGGAGTTGCCGATTGACTCTCTGAAATTGTTCACATAGCTCATTGTATCTGCCCCAAAAAGAAGCACCCCCCCCCCCCCCCCCCCCCCGAAGATAATGTTTGAATTATTCAACACGGCAATAAATTCTCATCAGAGTCGTCCGTTGCAGGCAGCAGTGGATTCACATTTGAACATTTGAATATCAGACAGGCGCAAAAAAAAAAGAAAACGCCTCCCCGGAGACGGCGGCTGCTTTACTCATAACTCATTTTAACGTCCGGCGAGGAGCAGAAAGGATGAAATAGTGGGGAAAAAGTGATATGTGACATGTAATCAGCCATGGAAATGGGATGCTAAAGGCCCATTCCACTTTATTAAGAATCTCCCTGGGAGTAAAAATATCACAGAGCAGGGTTCACGACCAGAGGCCCCAACAATACACATCAAACCACCATTCAGGGGCGAGCAGGGCGGGCGATGAAAAAAGCAGAGGCGTTTGCTTTGGATGAAGCACAGATGTTCAGTAGGGATCCATATTTAGGCTGCCGTGGAGCCTCTTTCTTCCGCCTATCTGAGAGTGTGTTTGTGCGTTTTTAGGTCTCGTTTTGTGGAAAGAAAAACATGTGCACACGCCTTTAACATTTGGACATGTGCTCGGCTGGCACCAGCGACCTCATCGTGCCCATAAAGTCCTTGTTGACTCTCTCTTTCACTCACTCGCTCGCCCCCATCCAGCCCCATTGTCTGTGCAGAACAGCTCAGTGAATGGGAGACCTAGTTTTGGCTGTAGAGGTTGGAGGACCCTCTCCACCACTCTCTCCCTTTGGCTCCTTTTGTTCTCCTCTTCCTCGCTGGAGGCCCATCCTGGACCCACTTACCCACAAACGGCCAACTGCTGAAGTCACCCAGTTTCCACTGTGGGTCAGTGGGTGCTCAGGCAGGGTCCAAGATTTCACATCATTTAGCCAACAGTTATTTTGGGTCTACTTTAAAGGCTTTATATGTGATTTTTCACACTTAAATGTAATAGAAATCAAGTATATCCTCTGAAAATAACTCTGTGAGTCATGACTGTCTACAATGGGTGTAACACCCGAGTCCCACTGTCTGTGATGTTTGCGTTTTTCTGAGTCCTATCTTCAGTTTGTTTATAACGCTGGGACGGCCGGCTGACTCCTCCCCTCATGTATAAAAGTTGTTTAATTGAGGGACTAGAGAAAAGAAGAATAACATACTGTACTCACTGCTTAACTGTGTTTCTAGATCACGCTCATTTCAGGTAAATTTACATGCAGTGTGAAGATACGAGCATAATAAAGATCGCTAGCATTAGCATGCTAACACAACAATGCAGCGCGAGTTGTTTTGGTTTCATGCCGGTGCTCAAGGGCGACATCTGCTGGATCAAAAAATCACATAAAGTCTTTAAGTGAGATGAGACGTGTTAAGTTCATGTTGTGTTAGGGTTAGGGTTAACTCATGTCAGGAGCTTCCTTAAAGCCTGGTTCACACTGTGCGATTTTTCTACGATCGTATATAAGTCACATTGGACCAGACCTTGCGATTTAGGTGCTCACACTGTGCGACCCGATTGTCGGGCACGACCTGAGAGCTCACACTGTACGAGCGTTGACAGTTGTTAATAAAGTTCCATTTGAAAACTCCAAAGGACGGCGGTTGGTGGAATAAAAAGGAATTGGAAGTAGTTGTAGGATAAAGGACGACCCGACGATCGCCGAGCAGATCGGGCATGTTAAGATTGTAACATTATGCCACTCAAACTACAAAATAATCTGATCAGATAATTGGTTCCGAGCAGACTTGAGTCGGGGGCGACCCTGCTATTATCGGGAAGGAAGAATCAGAGCTCAAATCGGCCTGATTATCCTACAGTGTGAGCCAGGCTTTAGTTCATAACAATGTTGGGACAGTACATTTAGGCCTGAAATGTTTTCACACATGCACTCCTGGAAATATCTAAAGAACTTCAGGAGGACGGCTCCTGAAATCCTCCTGTTCTGGTTGTTCACACATGCACGTCACAGTGGGAGACTATTGGGGTCTGACAGCAGCCCACCCCTAAAACTTCAGGAGTTTTCAGGAATTTTGTAGAAGTATGAAGCAGGATGGGATTTACTTATCTCTAAATTCCACCAGATGTGTGTTCGGTCCGTCTCCGCTCCGTTAGCAGAGCTGATATGTTTTTATTTTAGTTAAGTTTTTTATATTTTATTCAGTGTGTGTTTCCTCTGTCTCCGCTGTGCTGCGTCTCAGCTCCGTCAGTCCGGAGTCCTCTGCAGCAGATACACAAGACTTCTATTTCTGCAGGATGACGAAGCATGGAGCATACATCGTGTTATCTCGGGCTGTCGCAAGTGTAATCTATAATTAGCGCGGGAACTCCTTTGTCTCTTTGTCAAATCAGCAAAGAGATCGGAGGTACCACTTTGTCCACAGGGGGTGCCAAAGTCGACACAAAGCTCCTCCGCAGATTTACATGTAGGGCTGACTTAGTGGATATGTGAAATACATGAAGTCAGTGTAGGGTCACAGCGAGTACAGATATTGGTGGATGTGTTTTTCTGTTTGTGTGTGCAGTGGTGACACTTGCTCTTGATCTCCATGGTAACTGAGAGGATAACTCATAGCATGCTGCAGTCTCGACCCTCATTTGATTATTCAGCTTTTTAATATCTGCCAAAGCTTTTTTTTTTTCTTTGACTCAGAGTTTAGATTTGACACCAAAGTGTGTGTGTGTGTGTGTGTGTGTGTGTGTGTGTGTGTGTGTGTGTGTGTGTACTTGTGTAGAAGTACAGTTATGTAGTAAATGTTTGGTATGTAAGAATGTAAGTAGTATATATGTCCACATACTCTTCAATTAAAATGAAACCCCCAAGGTCTTCAACTCCCCTCCACTCTTCCACTCCTCACTCTTCTCCTACACACACACACACACACACACACACACAAACGCTCAGATCCTAAAAAGGGCGCTAAACAGGGCGTTAAAGCTGTCAGGGTGATGAGTGCAGGGCGGGAGTTCTGCTCCACATGATGATGTTGTAAGGAGGCCGCTGAGGTTCACACCCCCTCACTTTCATGATGATTCATTGGCTATCGTTCCCTCCGCTCCCTCACAGCCTCGTCACAGTCGCAAGTGAACCTCGGTTTGAGTAGCCACAAATGAAATCTAAGAGAACAATTACAGCGGCGAGCACGATGGTTGCAATAAAGCACAAAGGCAGTTGTGTAATGAAACACAGAGCTGATGTTAGATAAGACAAGACGACGCCATAAACTCGACCTTCTTCTTCCAGACAACAATCGTGTCACGCTGCCTCAAAACCAAAACTTGACAAACAACACAATGATGCTGCGTGGCACACGGGACGGGACCATGACCTCTGAAGACGGTACAGCGAGGGGATCCCTTCGTCCCCCCCATCACGCCGTCCTGACATTAAGCAAGCCGAAGCGGGTCACAGGGGCCTATTCTGTAATTTCGCGGCTTGAAACGGCGATCTGAACAGGGCTATGGACGAGCTTGGCGATGTACTTTCAACTGAGAGGGCTGTGAACGCAGCGACAAACAAACAGCTCAGGACGGCGAGCACTGAAACGCTGAATCACCCGTAAAACGCTTTCTGTGGACACTAAGGCGTCTGCAGCGTGGAAAGAAATATGGTGCTAAAGTAATAGATGGCATTTATAATACCGTTGGAAGCACAACTGAAACTGAAAACTTTTGCACGTTCGTGTTAGCGTGTAGCGCTCAGAGTTCAGCAGGCGGGTATCAGAGTGGGGGCATTTGATATTTAGACCCCCTCACAATCCGGGTAAATTCAGTCATGCTTAGGTTTAGTCCGTTATCTGGCAGGACCCCGACTCCATACTCACACACACACACACACACCCACACACCCGACGCCCCCAAGCAGCGCGCCCTCTCCCGCTGGGCCTCGTCTTATCCTAATGGGATTGCCGCGGTGGAAGTCTCCTAATAATGAAAATAATGAAATCAGCAAGAACCCAAAGAAAGGTTAGTGCTCCTCTCGCAGGCAGCATCCCCAGCCAGACTGCACCCCCCCCCCCCCCCCCCCCCGCCACCTCCTTACTACAGAACAGACTGAAAAACCACAGAGAGGAGAAGGAGGGTGAGACAGAGGAGGGGGGGGGGGGGGGGGGGGGGGGGGAGGAACGCAGACAGAGCCTCCGGGAGAGGAAGGTGAAAGGAAACAAAAAACAGAAAAGGGAGGAGAGTTATGAAGGTGGGGGGGAGATAATTAAGGGTGGGGATGGCTTGAAGTTTAACCACCAGAACGTTGACTGAAGAAGCATCTACTGTGTCCACATTAATTCATGCATCAACCCTAAAAATACAATTGTGTTTATCAGACATGCACACAAACAAAGAAGAGAATTGTGGGATGTGCGAGCAGAGGCGTGGCGGAGTTCCTTTGGGACAGGAAGTGGGAGCAGTGACAACAGGAAGCGGGTGTGAAAACGGCCGAGAGACGATTCCCACAGCATCTACGCTCGTGTCGTCTCTCTTCTCCTCTGGTTCCTCCTTCGCTTTCTTCCCTTCAGCTTCTCTGAGAGCGCATACTCACTGCTCAGCGGAGGTCAGAGATCAGTCGCCCGTTAGAAAGACAGAAGAGAGCAAGACTGTCACCGCGTCTGGGTTTGTGAGCGTCTCGTTCAAACCCTGCAGTGTTTTGTGCTTCCCGTGTTAGCATTGGGTGTTTAATCAGAAGAAGCCAGCGTCGGCCGTGATTAAAACTTTTTCCCCACTCAAAGATCTGAGACAAAGAGAAGCACTTTGAAGAGTTTGAAGTACAAACTGACGTTAACCACGAGTATAAATTATAGCTGTAGAGACATCAAAGACGTCGGACATTTTGCAAACAACATTCCAGAGAGTAAGAGTCTGCATGTCTCACCAGCCGAATGCGTCATCAAAGATTTGAACATTTCCATCATTAGCAGGACGTTATTAAAGATTAGGACACGTCTTATGACATCCTGTTTCTGTTTACTGACCGCTCAAACAAACGTTATTCATCTAGCTAACAACGACTGGTAGTGTTGCCAAGCCCAGATCAAGTTAATCCTTTGTGCCATGGCCTAAAATGTTTTATTTAAACATATATCTAATCCACATTGTTGCATTAGCTGTTCCTTTATCTCAGTGAGAAAGGGTGCTGCAGAGCGTTCTGCTCAGTCAAATCTGTGTTACTCCATGGCTGACAGTAGTCCCCAATAAATTCTCTCTGTACTCCTGTGTGAGTTTGCTTAAACACAAAATATAAATATATTTTTTTTTTTAAGATTTATTTTTGGGCTTTTTGTTCCTTTAATGGAGAGATAGGAGAGTGGATAGAGTTGGAAATCAGGGAGAGAGAGAGAGTAGGGAATGACATGCGGGAAAGGAGCTACAGGTGGGATTCGAACCTGGGCCGCCCGCTAGCGCACACTAACCACTGCCCCACCAGCGCCCCAATAATTATCCATTTGCTGTCTCACAGTGAGGAGGTTCCTGGTTTGAATCCCCGTCTGACAGGAGCCTCTCTGTGTGGAGTCTGCATGTTCTCCCTGTGCATGTGTGGGTTCTCTCCGGGTACTCCGGCTTCCTCCCACAGTCCAAAGACATGCTCGTTAGGTTGTCCATGGGCTTCCAGGCGTCTGCTGCTGACTAATGTAAGGGAGACGGACGTTTCCTGTTGCAGCCTCACTTCTGCACTGCGATGCTTTGCTCTCTGGACCGCAGCTCACTGTCCTCGGTTCAAACGCGTCGGTTGACAGACGGAACAATTATTCAACGACTACTTTACAAAGAAAACAGGGTCTCCTAGCCAAACTCCCACAAAGCATCGCACAGTCCCAAATAGTTTCCTCCTTGCACACCTGCCCGCCTCAGCTAATCAAGACGGTGGCTCCCCAGCCATTATAGCTATACGACCAGTCAGGAAGGCCAAGCAGTACAACCTATCAGGGACAGTGTTGCCGTAAGTGTAAGTGTGGAAGTTTGTCTGTCTGTGATTGACTGGCGACCAATGAAACACGAGGATAAGAACTACAAAATAAAACAGGAAATACTAAAGACACACACGCAAAACGAGTAACAGGAAGGACGAAACAAAATAAAACAGGAAGTGAAATCTAAAGACTGAAAAACGTCACAAGAGAGAGAAATGTTTATGTTGTGAGGCAGTGCCAACTTATTGGTGAAATTTTAATGGAAGGTTTCTGAATGGTTAATAAAAACTAAGAATGAGCCGGTATTAGCTGCAGAGGGCTTGTGCTTTTTGTTGCCATGGTAACAAAACAGGTCTCAATATCGATGGATTTTTACTACAAGTGCCGCAAAGTTTTTATATTCTGTATCACAGCCGTACCAGCATGAGAGCAGGGAAGTCACATATTACAATAAGGATTATTTAAGATATGTTTGAACTTTGATCCTTCGATATATTAAAAAATGATGAAACTAGATTTAACATTTGTAAAATTGTGCATTTTAATAGACAGAAACCATCTTGGCTGGAGTGACATTTCAAGAAGATGTATTTCCTGTGTCACAACGATGTAGGAAGACCTTTGTTTACTAACTTTGTGTTTCCCTATGAGGACTGTCAGCCAGTCGTTTTAGCCCAGAGTCATTTATGTGTGTTTGAGTTAAGTATGTGTACTTCGATATATCGTGAGAATGTTTTAACACTCTTCCGTCTGTTCAGACTAAAAACTAGTGACACCGATGAGGTCATGTCTCTTCCTCGTCCTATTTCTCAACCCACTCCCATTACTGCTCCCCTCCTCTGCAGGTCATTAGCTCTTTGAACCTGCAATATCTCTCTCTCTCTGTCCTCTGCACACCCTCTCTCTCTCTCTCGCTCTCTCTCTCTGGTCTTCCTCTGCTCTCTAATTTGCAGAGGAGACACACTGCCTCAAGGCCCTCCTGGCTAATTTGGCAGCATCCCACATCAGAGGCATGGGGCTACAGGCGGGTAGCTGGTATGGGTGGGTGGGAGAATGGGGGGTGTGGGGGGGGTTATAATGTTTTAGGGGACGGTTGTGCCACACCTCCAGCGGGGCCTTAGAGACAGCGGTCTGAGCCCCCCGTGGATAAATGAGAGGTTAGCATGGGACCTGAACAAATCAATGTTCCCACTGCTGCTTCCAGTGACAGCGGAGGAAAGACATGCTGCATGTGTGTGAGCGTCTGCTCTGCCAAACTCTCTGACATTCCCCTTTAATTGGGTGAATTGTGTGTGTTAGTATGAATTCAGGTTTTATTTGATCCCCTAAACTGAATAAGCATTCAAAGGCACTATGACAGCGTAAAGCTATGGCACAATTTTGTCAGCATCATCTGCTTTGTTTAGATTCTGGTCCTGAATGCTCTGGATTTGTTTGGACCAGAGAAGGTAGGCGGTTTTAAGGCACCTCCACACGGTGTGTGTGTGTGTGTGTGTGTATATATATGTACTTGTGTAAGTGCTCACTCTCAGGCTCTCTTTCCTCTTTCCCACTAGGACCTTTGTCACCAGATGTCATTGCCTGGGAACAGAAAAAGGAACAATGGTCACCGAGAGCCAAAGGGCAATTTGCCTGGGGAGGGGCAACACCAGCCTGTCACCTAACAGGTTTTTGTTTCACCCACAGCGTCATTTCATCAGCATGTTTGGGAGTGCTTTGGGTATTTCAGGTGTCTTCTGCCACGTTGAAGTGCTATTTAAAAACATGCTCCAGGGAGAGTGTTGAGACAGGGAGTGAGAATTGAGATTGAGGGGCACAGCGGTAGTTTCTCATCAACAGTGCTGATTTGAGCAACAGGGCGGGGCACAGCTGTATAATGTGTTGTTTTGATACTGTATCACAAGGAAGGGCTGGGAATATCCTGGAGAGGAGATAATACCCAGGAAGCCTTTCCCCAGCAGCCACACGGTCCGAGCCAAACAAAAGAGAAGCCTGACATGAAATCTTGATGGAAGACAGATTAGCATCTTGGCTAGAAAGCCCTGACAAAGCAGAGGAGCGCACAGCTCGGAGGCCCTTGGGAACATAAGCACACTGACAGTAGTGTAGCCCAGTGTCAACACGAGGTCAGTTGAAGGGGCTCCCACCAAAAAAATGCTTTGTCACTCTCACCCAGTCATTTTTTCTGGAGCGGGTGTTCCCTTTATCTGATGGACGGTGTTTTGAACAGGCAGTGATTACGCCCGGGCACCTGTGCTAGCACGCCGTCAGTTTGCACAAAGAGTTTTGTAAATAAGACGTAACTGAAGCTCAGTGGTACATATTTGTTGTGCAGCTGGGACTATTCAACCTGGGATTTGCACGTTTGTGTGTATGCAACATGGCTACCTTACATTTAAGCCAAGAATTACTGTAATTGATCTGTTGAGGGGGGAGGGGGGAGCTGCAGGCAGGTCATGCATTGAGTGTTTGCGTGATCAGGCTTGACCTCCCATGGAGAACAAATACCTATTGTTACTGATGAGGAGAGGACAGAAAGGTTAAGGATGAGGCTCTCTTTCCGAGGTCTTGTTAACCACACCAGTGGACAGGACAGAAACAAAAGAGGTTGATTTAGGGCGCTGTTACCCTGCAGCTGCCCACTGCCACGCTCCGTCTTCTATCTTGGATATTAACCCTTCAAAGTGTATTTCAATATGCAGATTCAAAAAGAAAAAAAAAACTTTAAAACATGATTGTACATCCAAATTAAAATGCTATTTATTCTGAACCTGCAACAGCTAAAGTTAGAGTTTCAGTTCTTCCTTTTACTCAGTGAACTTGTGTAAACCGCACAGGCTGAGGTGAAAAGGTCGGCGGGTTGAATGGGAAGCAGAAGGGTGCTTCTGGTGATTTGGAAAAGCTGAACAGCAGGAAAACAAGGCTGTAAAAAGGTCAGCAGCGGTATGAATGACCACTCCTCAAATCTCCACATTTCACCACCAGGACAAAAGGTGTCGCTTTGGAGGGTCCTGCATGTTCATTGTGTGGAGTTTTGAGGCATTTTACACAAGTGAAAATTGGTTGAAAATTTCAGGCAGGCTTCCTAAAGAGGTGGTGGTTGTGGTGGTGGGGAGGAAGGGTGGGGGGGGGGGGGGGGGGGGGGGGGGGGGGTCATTTCAGGAGGCAGGACGACGTTCAAAATTGTTTTCTCATAGTCCACTGCACAGCTCCTACATTGCACCTTTTGTACATTTTGTGTTTTTTATTTTTTATTTTTTTTACATTTTTAAATGATTTTACTATTTTATATATTTTAATATCTTCTTATACTGTATTATTTAAGTTGTTGCTAGTTCTGCTTTATTTCCTTGTTAATTGTTTAGCACCAATACACCAAGTCAAATTCCTTGTATGTGTAAATGTACTTGGCAATAAACCCAGATTCTTATTCTGATTCTGATTCTGAAATAAAGACACAGAAATGACGTGTCAACAGAGTCCAACACTATCATGATTCAACTTTTAATGGCCTGTTGTGAAGAACATACTGGTCGACAGAAAACATGATGAAGCAGTTTGATTAAGTTCACCGGTCACAGGATATATGGTGTGTTCCATTTGTTCTCACCTGACTGCCGGGAGATGATCTAGGTAAATTCAGATGCAGCTCAACCCGGACATTAATGGGACGTTTTCACAGGTTTGTGTACGTGTGAAAGCTCTTTTGAAGACATTCTTTCAACCATCACTGAACCCTTTAGCCTTCATCCCTCTTCCCTTTCATCCCACTCCAACCTCCCATAGAGCGGAGGTGCACATGGAGGACGTTGCCTAATTACCCGTGAACACCACCAGCCCAAGTGGTCCTGCGAGAATGATGTAAATCGGTGGCATTTAGAAAAATGTCAGCGAGTTTTCAGAGGAAGCAATAACAGGCGAGAGAGACCCATTATGGCCGTGCGTTTTAATTGTGTCAATGTGTCTCCCAGCCCTATGTAACTGCTTTCAGGAGAAATGAGAGTTTCATTTTGCCAGGTCCACAGAGGCTGAATGGATGATGTTGACAGAGGGATGATGCATAATGGCTCCAGCTGAACACACTCTGAAATCTCTCCCAGGTGAAATGCAGTGAGATCAGGATTCACTTAAGATGTTTACGCAGTCCTGAAACATGCAGGACGGCCTTCCCCTGAAGTTTTCTGAAGTAGTTATTAAAGTAAATCCCTCTCAGTCTGAAGAGTTCTCTGTTGGACAGGATGGGGGGTCCCAGGAGGCTGGACTTGATGTTAGAAGGACGTTGCGGTCATAATGATTAAGATATCCAAGATGGGCAAAGCAACATCTGACTCTGTCATGACAGCTGATTAGTTTTACATGAATGCTGCTTGTTATCTGACGAGTAGCGAAGAAGATGAAGCAGCTTCGTTATTAGCACCACGATCGCATTGGTCGCGCAGCAGTCGCAGGATATTAGCATCACTACACCTCCAGCTCGCTCACTGGCCTGCTGTGTTTGCACATAAGCCCTATTCAGACTGCCGTTTCAAGCTGCGATATTGCTGTTCTAACCAATAGAAAAACATCACTAAAGCACCACGAGTCAAAGCTCAACACCCATTGGTCTGTGTCAATCAATCTCAGGGTTACAGCTGATGCTTAGCTAGCCTAGCTTACAATGCTAACAGGACCTGCTATGTAACGACAGGTAGCCTAGCTTACCACGCTAACAGGACCTGCTATGTAACCACAGGTAGCCTAGCTTACCACGCTAACAGGACCTGCTATGTAACCACAGGTAGCCTAGCTTACCATGCTAACAGGACCTACTATGTAACGACAGGTAGGTGAGCTGTCTTACTGAACAGGAAGTCAGCGTTTTCCAAAAGAGCTCCAGGAGAGTTACAGCTTCCTTTGAAAAGTAGCAGCCAATGAATATGCTGCGTTTAGCACACACTGCTCGTGTCTATTTTAAGTCGCACACGGTGGAAATTACATACAAAGCCAGATCAAAACGAGCGAACACAACTGGTGGGTTCAGACAGGAAGTGGCTCTGTTACGATCTACTTCAGTGAAGCAAACGCCGCTGACGACCGACTTAAGGGACCTGCTCAGGAGGAAACCTTTACCAACCACCTCGTGTGACCAGAGCAGGTCACCGATCTCTGGATCCATACATGAGGGTTTGTGGTAAAATGTAAGTGTTTTGATTTTGAGGTCTGAAAATATGATCACCCTGAGATACGGGCCGTAACGACTGCGCCCAACCATTCCGCCGCCGTGCGTTTAACATTTCACACAAAGCAGGCGTAACGGGTGTAAGTATCCCGCCTTCGACTGGTAGTCTGTAAGCGCAGATAGAATCACACTCGTTGATTTCAATTTATTTAGTTGGAACTAATTGATGTGAATTAATCAACAATTCTCATGCTACTTGCAGCTCTGAAAAATCTTCTTCTTCTTATCTTAAAAATAAAAGGATTATCGGTCAATGGACGAGCAGACAATGCTCACTGCAGCCCGGAACTTCCTGTCCATTCAGGATCTATTAGCATTCCTTCCTCTGCTTTATCTCACATGAGGAGCGCTGGGTTGTTGTGGTGATGAGCCGGCCTCACTGAAACGTTTGACCTCTGGTCCCTGTATCTCCTCTGAGTCGTCTCTCTGCAGCTTTAGGACACAGCTTGTCTGCTTGTTTCGGTGTGGGCGTTGCCTTTTTAATGACTTGGATCTGAATGATGGCGTGAAGAGGACTGGTTTGGCCTGTATGTGCAGAGGGAAGCCTCGAACAATGGACACTCACACCCCTGAGCTCTTACGCCTCTTTGAGTCTTTACCTTCATACCGGTGTCGCCTGCTGGGGCACATGACTCCCTCCTGTTCTTCATCATTCCACTTTTCTGCCTCCCTGCGGCACGTGAGCCGCCTGCTCCCAGAGTGCCTTGTGACCTGTTGAGCGTGTGACCCAGAGTGACCCTTACTGAGGTAGAAAGTAATATGATTAAGCCTTGAGAACTTGTCATGCTATCCTTTTAATCTCCATTTTACATTGAATACATAAGCAGTCGGGGACAGTTGGGGACAAATGCAACCTTAAACTCAGCCCGCAGAGCTGCACCTAATAACCCCAAACCTGGGAACTGGGCTAAAATCGTAAAGAGGAAGTTTCCGAGTGCTTTTTGTTTGCTGGCCGTGGCACTTTCTTAACTCCAAACAGGGACGCTCTGAAATGGGTTTCCTTCCTCTCCTGCTACCCCTCGCTGAGGGTGGAGAGGTGAAGCAGGGGGTGGGAGGGACCTTCACAGATTCCCCTGTGTGTTGGACTTGAAAGTTTCTATCTCTGTGAACTTAACATCAAACGGTCACGGGCTGCTGCTGGCTCTTTGAAGTGGCGGGGGGGGGGGGGGGGGGAGGGGTATCAGAGATGAATATTGGGCCTCTGCCTCGACATGTTCCGGTTCAAAACGGACCGTGCCGCGGTGTAAAAACAGCTCAGCTAAAGGTCCTCTGAGAATGGCACAAGATCAAGGCTGAGGACTTATCTCTCAGTCACCATTCCTGACACATGAAGGATCTACAGACTCACTACTTACTTATTGAAGTCTCTCCTGCCTCGCTTTGAGGCTCACATTATTTATTGTTTGAGAAAAGCCAGTTTGGGTTCGCTGTCTTTCAGGTCTAATCTGTCCAAAAAGCAAACACTGAACCATCACAACCTCAACTGAACTGCCTCTTCTTTAAGCTACCGAATAATAGCACGCAAATCTTATATTTCCTGCTATACTGAAGCAGTTTTCACAGTTTTTCAAGATAATTTGAGGAGGACTGCTCCTATAATCCTCCTGATCTGGTTGTTCACACATGCAACAGACAGCGGGAGACTGCCCATGTCAATCAGGAGGGGGGGGGGGGGTCTCCTGAGACAAGGCATGACGTAAAAATAACAATGCAGTAGTTGGCGGAGCAACAGAGAGAGACAACTTTTCCAAGATGGCCACCGCCATCAACGAGCTTCAGAAACCAATTAGTGACATCACTGAGACTACATCAGACTATAGAAACAGGAAGTCTTTACTCAAGAGAAAATGAATTAGGTTTCACTCAGTTATCATTTCTTCTTTTCGTCGACCTCTCACTTCTGCACAGATGTCACAAAGATCCCCGGATTATCTTCATATTTTCACTTTCATTTTCCTTCAGTCTTCCTGCCGCCCCGTCTGAGACTGAGATTTAGGAAGAACCTAATAAACCAAATCAGTGAGCCTAAAACATCCAGATTTTCAAGTAACATTTGTATAAATTCATTATTTAGTTTTCTATTTTAAACTATCTTTAATAACAAACACCTCATGTAGGGTTTATAAATCTGTCAAATAACATTTGTAATTTTAAACAGGCTGCTCATACCACCAGAATACTACCAGTACTAAGTTCCTGCTAAACTGTGTTTTTTAACGGCGGCCGACAGGTGCAAGCGCTCGGCAAAGGCTGAAACGACATGCATTAGGAAAAACTCACCACAAAATTCAGAAACGCTGCAAATTCAAAAGCAAATGCAGCGGCTGAAACCTGCTTCAAATGAAGCAAACGTGAAAATATCAGGAATTTTTTATGAGTTTTGTGCAGGTGTGAAAGCCCTATACTATAACATACCACTACTACTGTTATTACCAATTTGTTGGTTGGCTATTTCAGGATGGCCAAGGTTTAAAACATCAGTGCAGATTCTGTCCAAGCGACAGCTTCCAGTGTTGACAAATGAAGCTAACGCAGAAGTGCAGGAAATGCAGTTCCTAGAGTGTCCACTCGAGGCTGGCTGCATGTCCCATTAACACGTCTGCTAAAATGCTAATTTTCACAGCAGACATAAACATGTTTACAGCCTGGTTCAGCAAACCGGTCCTCTTCAGATCTTTGCCTGTTGCTAGGTGGACCGAAAGTTCGTTAGAGACAGCATTTCCAAGATAGCCACCGCCATCAAAGAGCATCAAAACTCAGTTTTAATGAGTGACGTCACTGAGACCACGTCAGTCTGATTTTTTTGGAAACAGGAAGTCTTTACTCAAGAGAAAAAAATGCTCAGTCAAAAATGAATTGGGTTTCATTATAAGTGTTCATTTCTTTTTTTCGTTGACCTCTCACTTCCGCACAGTCATCCCCCTGATGTCATAAAGATCACCTGGTTGTCTTAATATTTTCACTTTCATTTTCCTTCACAGTCTCCCTGCCACCCCGTCTGAGACTGAGTGAAGAATCTAATAAACCAAATCACATCCAGATCTCAAAGTAACATTTGTATAAATTCATTATTTAGTTTTCTATTTTAAAGTATCTCTAATAACAAACACCTCACCGCCAGTTAGCATTAACACCAAAGGGGCTGCTAATACATAAACTTCACAAAGTCAAAAACACACAACCGGGGCCGCCCACTCGGAGGACTATAGCGTCCCTTAATAGGGCGCGTGCACTAACCACAAGACAACCGGTGCCCCTGTATTAGAATACAATATGACCAGGAGGATCTATACTTTGACTCAGAGACTGTAAATATTACTGGACGAAACCTGAGTGAGTCACCCGTCTGCTCCTGCAGGGGGCGCTGGGGTCCCATCGATGGCGGTCTCCATGCTGGAAATGCTGTCTCAGCCTAACTTTCAGTCAACCTAATGACAGGCTGAGAGCTGGAGCTGAGGCGGGTTTTAAGACTCCTGACAAACCATTACACCGCGCCCACCTGTCAATCAGGTCAGCTACACACCTTATTGTGAATAACTCTTATCCTTCATCAAATCAAAACTGATGAGTCATCAAAACATTCACCCCCCGTACAGTGTGTGTCGATCGAGACATGAGCTAATCACACCTATTTGTTTTTTTTTAACCAGGCTGTAAACATGTTAATCTCTGCTGTAAAAACAGGCTTTTTAGAATGGGTGTGTATGTGACTTCCTGTTCTTCTGCAGCCAGCCTCTAGTGGACACTCAAGGAACTGCAGGATTTTACACTTCAGCATCGGCTTCATTTTTTTTTCAACCCCGGAGGTTACTGCTTGACTCTGACTCAAGTCATCAAGTTGTGTATTCTACTTATAGTAGGCACTGCTAATACCTTTGAGACTGACGGGCATTAGGACCCTGCGGATTCCTCAGGCTGAGGGGGGCCGGGCTCTGGTTTTCCCATGCACCACCATCCGCTGACATTGGCCACTGCTCCACATTAAACACCCCGCATTCATAAAAACGCAAAAAAAGGAAAGAGGAACCATCTGACAAGAGCAGCATCATCCACTGGTCGCTGCCTCACTGTTTACTGCGCTCAGCTCGTCACCAGAACAGAAACCAGCACACACACACACACACCGAGGGGAGAAAAATGGCCAAAAGTGAGAGGCAGAGAAGAAGTTTGAAGAGTGAGGAGTTCTTCTTCGATTCCGACGCGTCTCTCTTGGATCAGCAGGATTTCGATATGTCTAGTTGTCCTTTCAATGACGTCTTCAACTCCAAAGACTCCCACATGGAGCAGATCGACACTTTTCTGAAAAACGTACAAGTTTTGCTGGAGGCTGCTCGGTTTCTGGAGAGCTCCGACAGGAAGGACGGAAGTGAGTTTATTTGTTGCTGCGTTTGATCCGTTTTTTTTTTTTTTTTTTTTTTTTTCATTTGCCACTGAATTTCAGGAAAACAAGACTTCATTGTCAACAGACTCAGACAACAAAGAGCTGAGTTCATTCAACTAAGTACCACTGCCTGCTAGAAGCACAGCAGCCTGATATGAGTGATATAACCATTGCAGTTACAGGAGAAGATAAACGAATGCTTTATGAATGTTTACTGAAGTGTTTGAGCTGCTTTATCTGCACCGTGCATCGCTCTGCTGCTGCACAACTCCCAGCACTATATTTAATACCACAGCATTGATAAATAAAGCTTTGATATAGCCTAACATAACCACGGGGTGAGTGTGGGTGTGCAGGTTGGCTTCCAATCCGAGATGATAAATCTGGCCACATTGCAGCGCCCTCCAACTCAGTTCAGGATGATGTCATTGTGCCCCCGCACACACGATCGAAAAAATCCTGAACTTTATGGATAAAGCGCAGAGAAACAAGACGAGCCTGCATGCTGATCAGGCTTTTATTAAACGCATTTATAACCGTGTGGTCTGGATGTTTAATGTGTTGGCTTAAATATTGTGCAACCTTATGAGGAATCAGAAGATGTTGCGTTGCAGATTGCATTGCCCCCCTCCTATTGCACATGGCCTTAAAATAGATTTCAATGGCGGATCATTAATGATGATTTTATAAGAATAAGAGTGATTATCCTCCCTTCCCCTTAACAAGCCATTATTTAAAGACAGACAACGTTTTTTTTTCCCTCGCTCTCATATTCGAATATTTAGCTCCGAATAGTCGAGTACATGGGCCCAAGTGCGTTGCAAAAGTCCTATTGAGAAATAACACGGATTATTATAAAGAAACGTGGGAATTCTGCACCGACACGGCTCTTCTCTCGGTTGTTTGCTTCCTGCTACGTGTGGGCGTGTCGCACTGGTTTCCACATGGCGCAACGCTCCTCTCTGATTGGTCAGATGCGAGCTCAACCCTCGAAGTCTGTCAAAGCCGCCCCCCAATCAGACGCCCGATCGGCGGCGACGTCATGTGTTGCTGGGCCTGGCTTCAGCCGGCAAGTACACCCCCACTGCCCTGGTGCATTATGGGATTTGTAGGCATTTACGCGGCAGTTTGAGGAAGAGGAGACCGGGCAGAATAATCATCAGAGGGTTAAATGACACAAGGAGCATTTGTGTTCAGTTGAAGCAATATTATCTCACAGATTAGTCAAAGCTGTCTTTTTCATGTTTGGAATCATTGACAAATAAAAAGCATCTATGCCTTTTAAAAGGAAGACGACCTAATATAATGTTGACTCTCGTGATGTAACCTATGGATTTAACCTAGGCACAATTTCTGCTTAATCATCACTAGCAGAAAAATAAAGTCCATTAAAATGAACAAGATCAACAACATTATCACATTTTAAGAATGTGTGATGCCCTACATGGACTGTAATAAACTCTTACTAACAGACACATTAAGTTTTACACTGAGTTATTCTAATGAAAGTGAAATCCTTCAATAACGCAGCACTGTTTCTGGTTGATTAGTCACATATCGTAGAGACTAAGACAAGAAATTTGTCATAATTGTTGGCATTTTATAAAACCGCACTGATAGACTCGGTTTCCCAGAAAGCACTGCGCGCAGACCGGCCCGTCAGGTGCCCGCCTCTCAGCTGTGGAGCTAGGTAAACAAACAGGAGAGAGGAGGAAACGAGCAGCAGCAGGCACTTTGCTGGCTCCGGGCTCCCTCGGGGGATTTTATATCGTTTTTAATGCGTTTTTATAACCGTTTAATATCCTGTTTCCTACAAACTTTTCATACTTTCATACGCCGAGGCTGACGTTTTCTAAAGGCTAAAAGCGAGCAAAGGATCGGCTGTCGGCTGCCACCGTGGAACCACTAGATCCTTTTCCTCCACCTCCTCTTCTCCTCTCGACAACCACCGGAGATTTCAATATTAACACGACTTTTTCTTTGGTTTCGTCGGGGTGAATTCAGAGGCAGTAATAACCGACGTGTCGTCTTCTTTGTATTTAAAAGCGACAAAGCCGACGTTTCGTTCAAAGCTTGAGTCCGTTTAACGACAGCCAGCCTCAGGGAAGAATGACGGCTGTTCAACTAATCAATATCCAAAGGTTATTAGAAGCTGCGGAGTTTCTAGAAAGGAGAGACAGAGGTAATTTAAACATTTAAATGTCATTTCAAGGGGGGGTGACTGCCTGCTGATTATAACCCAACGCTGTGCATTTAAAAGAAGAAGAAGGAAGTGTTGTCACCACGGATGTCTGAGCCTACCTGTCCTGTGTCACCTGTAAACTGTCCCAAAGTCAGCATAACGTTTTCTTTCTCTCTGTCCACAGAGTGTGAGCACGGGTATGCATCGACGTTTCCGTCAAACAGCCAGAACACAAACTACCAGAGGCAAAGAAAATTCCGAAACAAGAAGTTCAGCAGTAATCACAATAGGTGAGTAAGAACCCGTCATGCACGCTCTGTTCCGGGTGACACTCTTCATCAGAGATGTTTTACGGAAGGCAGAAGAGATGACAGCCATGCATGGTGCAAGTCTTCAATATGGGATACTATGAGGTCCAACACAAGATGACATTCATAACATTCATATATTCATATATTTGGTGTTTCTTGCAGATGTTTGTGATTCAACCCGTCTGTTTTACTACATGCACTCTGCGCTGTGTTGATGCACTCAGCATGCGATCATTCACTCGTTTGTTAAACAGGAGAGCCGTCATTAGGAGCGTCATTAGGAGCGTCATTGTGAGCGTCATTGTGAGCTGGCTGCAGCTTCTGACATGAAAACATACACGGTCTTTTTTAACAGTGAGTTTGCATGGCTTTGTTTGAAGAGACTTCAAACGTGTAGAAACTTGTTTGGTAAATATGTGCACATATGACCGACCACAGCGCTGTTTTGTCGGCTTGAGGAGAGAGGGAGAGAGAGGGAGAGAGGGAGAGAGAGAGGGAGAGAGGAGGGAGGGGGAAGCACCAACAGCTCTGCTCGCTTTTCATCAGCTGATTGTCAAACGGACTGCAGTGGCTGAGGTTAGGGACCGTGGTGAAAGTGACGACCTCTCTAAACGAAAAACAAGTCACTCTGATGTTGTAACGTCCTCTCCACCACAGATAAATAAACACATGAATCAGCTCCACTAAGATACCTTTAATTATTTCTGTTCCATGCATACCCCCCCCCCCCCCCCCCCCCCCCCCCCCCCCCTCCCTCCATGTCACATGTATTCTTCACTGTGGGAGAGAGTAGTAGTTTTGTCTTGTGCCCTAAAGGGGGGGAAAGCAGCTATTTATGGCCGGTGTTGTTTGCAGACATCCAAAGGTGAACACTTGGAGGCTTTTCTCCACTGATGATGTTTACTTAGGGCAGTCAGTAATTACATTTATCCCACTTTGATGCAAATATAACCTGCAAAGATAAGCATGTGTGTGTCAAACACAGCTCTCAGAAAGCTGTTGATGTGTGTTGATGAACATTCATTTAACAGATAATCACATTGTTAGCTGATCGTGGTGCATGTCAGGCACAGTGCTTTCTTTGAGAACAGAGACTTGAGTAAGGGAAGCAGGTGAGAATCCCCCAAGTTAACCCCCATGTCATTGTGTTTTTCTTGATGCTATGCTGCTTACATTAATCTATCCATTCACTGTCATGCATCAAACCCCTCCATGCTCTCTCTCTCTCTCTCTCTCTCTCTCTCTCTCTCTCTCTGATCCTTTTTAATATTAATGTTAGAGCGGGCCACAAACAGGAACTGCGCATTACTCATCACAAGCGCTGAGCGCTGCCTAGTTCTGCATGGCAACAGTCAGGATCAGATATAGGTCTGAGGCGCTGTTCATACAGCTTCTGATGAGTTTGCCCTTTTGGGGAGGATTCTTCATAAATATATCTATAAATGTACTCTGTCCAAAGTAACCAAGTCTTAACACAGCTCCTACGGTGTGACAGGAAATAACAACAACATGTAGTCCTGCTCTCTGCAGGGACATGCTCACATCTCTAACACCATTTAGCATTTAACACCATTTCTCATCCTCACGTCGTGGTGCAGATTCTTTCATTCTCGCTGGACTTGCACACCTCGCTAAACGACATTATTTGGATGTCCCTTTAGGTGTCAGGTCACCGATGGGGCACGGTTCTGTGTCTTTAGGGTCCACTTTCACTTCACAGTTCTACTAATGAGAAGGCCAACACGGGCGAGAAATATTGTTGGTATGAGACTTAAGTTGTGAGTCATTTTCACCACCTTGTATGATGAGAACGTTATCCAGAGAGCGTCCACAGGAATCTACAAGTCACACCTTCATCGTCTTCAGTCTGTGAATGACAAACACAGACGAGGAAGGATTTGTGTTTAACTACCAACACAACCAAAACCTCATCCACTGAGACCTGCTAAAATATGATTGAACTCAGTGCTGATAGAAAGGGATTAGACAAACTGTAGCAGTGTTTGAAACACAGTTTGCAGGGTGGCAGGAGCTCAGTCCAGCTGTAGCTAACTTCTCAGTAGCATGTGGAGGCTTAAAGTGATGGGCTTATCTGACTCTGTCCTCTATATACTGTTTATAGCAGGCTCGCTTTATCTCCTTGACCCACTCTGTCGGTGCGTATACCTGCACACTTACAGGAGGGACTCTGCTGCACGTTAGCGTGGCCTTGAGCCAGTTTGTAATCTGTGCTGCATTGTTGTTGAGCTCCAGACACATGTGGTTGATTTGAGAGGTCGTTAAAGAAGTGTGTGATGATAAAAGCCAGTGGGAGCGTTGAGCGAGCTGAATAAACTGAGCCTTCTGAATGTGAGGTCGCGCTAATGTTCAGTGATTGTTGGGGACTTGAACCAGGTTTTGTGGTGATTCCTCCTTGTGCAAACTTTGAGGCTTCCCCGTGGCTGTCTGTTTTATAACTGACTTAAAGGAGGAGTCAGTAGATATGTTTGTAAACATTCAAACTGGGCCCCTCCACCCTCCCTGCAGGACGTAGTGTGTACGTTTACTGCTTGTAGCTACACTGCAAGCTAACCGCTGGTGTTTGTCACCTGCCTGTCCAACAGGAAGCAGACCAACTACACGTCCACGGGTAAAAACCAACACAAGGTTCACCCTCGTTTTAGAACGAGCTTTATCCGCTTGGTGTTTCTCCTCACTCTGATTATATCTTCTCTTCTTTGCTGCTACGTCCACGTCCGTCATATTCACCGGTCTCCTAAACTCACCTGCTGCGCTGTCATTGGCTGAGGGAAACACACCAGCTCCACCCAGAAACGTCCCGAGTCAACCAGAACAAAGCAGAACAGTAAAATCCAGTCAGAGGACAGAGTCTCTGCAGACACAGTCATCACCACACATGTATGGAGGCCCAGAAGGGACAATGGAGCAGCTTCACTTTAGAAAAAGTCTGTATTTTATTTTGAAGGAGAAGTCTGTATTTTATTTTGAAGGAGAAGTCTGTATTTTATTTTGAAGGAGAAGTCTGTATTTTATTTTGAAGGAGGAAGCTGCTCTATTTTATTTTGAAGGAGGAAGCTTCTGACTCTACCTCTTTAAGGACTAGGATCTTCTTTTGCGTCCAATAATTCTGTCCTGTGATTTCCTGCAGTCATTGTCAAGATGAAGCAGAACACTGACGTGGTTACAAAAACATTTCTCATCTTTCCGAGAGTGATACTCAACCAAAAAAACACACAGAAGGTGATTGTGATGAAATGCCGGTTTGTAAGAGATTACAGATCCGGACAAGGGTTTCCAAGCAACACGGACGGTGTAAGCACAGCGACAGATGATGACGTGGGTTATGTGCTCCTCAGTATTTGTCTTCTGTTAGCCAAACTACGTCTCGTACTCACAGAGTGTCACAGATATCAGTGGAGTGTTAGAAAGTAAGGAGGCATGCTCATCAAAGCCTGCACTGATCATGGAATGCTTTGACTCATCAGTTTCCCTCCAAAGAATCATTTCTGCACTGTATCCTGCTTTTTGAGAAGCTGAACAGATTTTTGTTTGGATTTCTCAGTTTTTGTGATTTCTGCGTGTGACTGGCTGCAGCAGAGCACAGCCATGCATGACTTGGACGAGCTTGTAGAATATGTAAGTTGAAACCTGTCAAGAGCAGGCGTGCGAGCACTTAAGGCTCTCACAGGTTTTGCAGGGACGGCTCAGGCTGGCCGGCTTCCTCCATGAGCGCCGTGTTTTGCTGTGATAGCAGCCACTCAACCTGGCCATGGAACCTGTCATGTTAAATCAATTACACTGCCACAGTTGACTTCACATCCAGTCTTGCATACTCGACTACATGACCAGTAATGTATTCAAATCGAGACATATGGTGTTTTTATTGGTCTAAATAATTCAACATGAAAAACTAATGTCCTCTGAGGTAGTTCTTTACACACTGAGCCACAGGCCTTGGACGCCACCCCCCCCCCCCCCCCCCTTCCATCCCTTCTTTCTTATCTTCTGTTTTCTTCATATTTCCTGTTTCCTCCGAAAGCTGAGCTCAGAAAAGCATATTGCAGTATTGATAACCACCAGTGCAGAGAGCAGCTGCGTACATGACTCGGAGGACGTCGAGTCCATCATCCCCTGCTGAAACGTGTGCACCTTGAGGCGAGGTGCTGTGTGTGTGTGTGTGTGTGTGTGTGTGTGTGTGTGTGTGTGTGTGTGTGTGTGTGTGTGTGTGTGTGTGTGTGTGTGTGTGTGTGTGTGTGTGTGTGTGTGTGTGTGTGTGTGTGTGTGTGTGTGTGTGTGTGTGTGTGTGTGTGTGTGTGTGTGTGTGTGTGTGTGTGTGTGTGTGTGTGTGTGTGTGTGTGTGTGTGTGTGTGTGTGTGTGTGAGAATGGGAACTTGGCCATTTTAAGCATCAGGAGGAGAGCTGGTCGTCTCCCTTCAGCATGTCGCCACACAAAGAGACTCTTAGGAACCAGCTGATTCACTTTACATTATTAACAGAGCACTGAACCCTGCGTGCTGGATGCACAGTGTGCATGTGTAGGTGCACGCTCACACACACACACACAGCCAAAGTAGTGCAGTGCATTATTAAGAGGCTGTGTAACTCCACAGTGAAGTCCTGGTTGTCACGGTGACATATGTTGGTGTAAAGGCTCCAGAGCGCTGAGCCTAAAGTTGGTCACGTTGGGTGTAATTAATAACTCTGTAAATCAGATTTGACAAGGTAATTCACCATGTCTCTCTCGGCCCCTGACTATCGCGCTCATATAATTAATATCATAAACTCCTTTTTTTTTTTTTTATTGCGCCTGAGTTTTTGCACGTGGAGCGTGTTCAAGTCCGCTCTGACAACTTGTGTTTTCTGTCTCTGCAGGTCCACACATAATGAGCTGGAGAAGAATAGGTAAGTTTGCATTTTAGCATCAAATCATCATAAAAGCAGCGCCTGCAGACACACGCTCACTCTGCCATGACATGTGATAAGTTCACCTTGGCCTACTTTCATTTTGTTTCCCACAATGGTTTTTGCCCTTTTGTCGAGCCGGCACTTCCTCTTCAACAGGTCCTTAAAATCAAAAGTACGAGGTGACCCAGCTGTGCAGAGTAAAGGACATACACTTCTCTCTTTTTTCATCTCCCTCCTCTTTTTGTGCACACATTCTTTGCACCTTTTTAGAGTTATGCAACAGCTTGATTGCCAGGTTAAGAGCTTTGACTCAGACAGACAGGCGAGGCTGCATGCAGGCAGAGCAGAGTCAAAAGTTCACTGTTTGTTTTGATGGAAAGATGTGGTTGATGTAACCTCATCCCTAAATCTGAACACAAAGTCCTTTCAGTTGTTGTCAGATCCTGCACACATTGAGCTATATCTCTGCGTTCAAGATAGAATCTCCAGTGGAAGAAATGTGGGGTATTCAGGGAGACCTTGGCTTGTGATGGTTTACCACATGACTTGTGAAAGGAGCCAACACTGGTTTCTTAGAAGCCCTTATCTGATGGAGTTCACCACCCACATCGAGTGCTCGCTGGTGTTTATGCTCGGTGACTTTGCAGCCTTTAAGAGTCCTGCTGTAAAGAGGTTTCTTTGACACCATGAATAAGAGCGGCTAGACTTACAGGATTTATGGTATATGAAAAAACAAAGAAGCCTCCCTTCCATTTCATTATCTGTGAGGGTGTGGGTACACCGAGAGGATGTGGGAGGCTGGATCCATTCAGTGTAATTACATATCACCTCGGCCTGTTTTTTCTCACCATCCTCCCTGGCAGCCTCGTCCAAAAAGGATGGGAACATTGGAAGGAGAGGCGTCCAGTGAGTTATATTTAGACAGCAGTTGATGTGTCATCTCGATGCTCATATGTGATGCCACACGAGGCCGGCCGGCCGCTCAGCTGACTGGCCTCGGCAGATTGCAGCACCCGTTGTGCGAGGATGCGTTTTTTCCCAGTGTTCCTCCCACACAAATACATTTTTTTTTTTTTTTTAAAAAGCTCCGATGTTTGTTCCTACAGCAGTGTGAAGGCTGTTTTTCGTCACTCCTACTACACTCTTGCAGTGAGCCGCTTCGTAGTAAGGCTTGTTCCTGTGGCCATTTATGGCCTGCAGTTCTTCCTCCAATCAGACGCGACTTGTGTAAGGCCCGTAGGTGGCACAGCGGGAGGGATCAGAGCTGGCTTGTTGCAGCACTGATTAGTGGTTAATGCAGTGAACCATTAAAAGATAACTTTACCACGGGAAAATGAACGTGCATGCATTATAAAAGGGACTGACAAGATGATCGACAGCCTCTTTGGTGTGTTTGACATCATCACTGTTTTATTCCTGTCATGAGTACAACACCCATTGAAACTTGCATCCTCTACCTCCTCCCTTTCCGGGCTCCACCATGCTGGTCCATGCAGACAGAGAGAGAGAGAGAACAGCAGCTGATTACAGTGCTGGGAACAGGCCGTCCTGTACCAGATCCAGATCCCCCCCCCCCCCCCCCCCCCCCCCCCCACCACTTGTGTTACCTTTCCAGCGGGACACACTGAGCGTGTTGTTATTGCTTCACTCTCATCCTGCACCAGTTAAATTTGAATTTCCATTAGCAAAGAAAGAGGGCTGAATTGAAAATGGTAATCCATTTTTTTAGAAGCACACTTAAAGTCAGAATCATTTATAATCCCCCTTTTTTGCCAGCAGTTAATCCAATTCCCTGTAAGCACATGCCTCGCTGTAAGCTATATGTATCAGGCGTAGTTGTTCACTCGAGTGTGTCAGGCTTATAGCATGATTCCACAACGGTAGCTTCCATTTCAGCAGACTTCCAAGTCTTGTAAAATGAAGTTTTGCTCCGTTGTGGTCCGGCCTCACTCGGGCACTTTCCTCCCCCCCCCCCAATACTTATCAGCGATGCTTATCTGCTGCCGGTGAGACAATCTGCCACCACAGGTCTCGATAACCTCCGCAATGAGTAGACTCGTCGTGACAGCAGAGACCACGGGACGAGGATAAAAGGGACCCGGAGAGACGGGAAAGAAAATCACATTCCAGATGCTCCTTGCTGTGCGACCAGATAACGGGGGTGACTCTGCTGCTTTGATCATGAAACAGCCCGATTTCACTTCCACATGTCGCTGCTGAATTACACCGCCTAAGAAGGGTTTAACTGTAAAAAAGTATGAACGCTGTAGCAGCTCCAGCGCTTTGATCTCACAGCCGTCTGCCTTTTAGCCCCCCCCCCCTTTCTTTAAAACAGGTAGATAACGTGTGTTTGTTTTGGTGCTTACAGCTTCAGTTTAATCTGACCTGTTGTTTCATGACTCTGTTTATGGAGACTCAATACGACAGGCGTTTACCTGCTACAGTAAATCCACAAGAAGTGTTGCTTCTCCTTCCCCATCCTCTTCCACCTTGACCCGTTTCCTTTTCTTTAATATTGTTTATCACGGCGAGGCCTAAATTGTTTTTCCCCGCGGTGCCATCGGCAGCAGGAGCAATATTAGCTTTTCCGCTCGATTCTTCAAACAGTGCAGATTAAACACCTTTTTTGTGTGCGCCTGTGGAATATTAAAAAGGCTCGGGTCGGCCCTCTCGTCATGCATTATTTGCTATCACTTCTGGATTGGCGTGGGCGTTCTCTCCGCTGTTAGAGGTTTTGATTTTGGTGTTCTACAATTCTACAATTCACTTAGCAGACACTTTTATCCAAAGCGACGTACATCAGAGAGTAAGTACAACACAAGCAAGGATCTAGAAAAAAGGGAACAATGTCAGTAAGCGCAAACAATCAGCTTTGAGTCCGATTGGACACACAGGTGCTGACAGGAAGTGATGTCAGTTCTTGAGAGTTCTAATCAGTATAGAAACCATCTTATAAGTTGTCATTATCAAACAAAAAACATCGTCACAACCATCATCATCATCATCAATAATATGGAGACCATCATCATTAAGTTAGTAGGTATTCATGAAGGAGCTGGGTCTTTATCTTTTTCTTAAAGGTGCAGAGGGACTCTGCAGATCAAATGGAGTTTGGAAGTTCATTCCACCATGATGTTCATGAGTGTTGTTTTGTGGTTCAGAAGATTCAGCATACAGGACATACATATCTCATCAAATATAACCCTTAGAGTCTTTTGACGTGTATTTCAGTCAACATCAGTAGAAAAGATGTCACATTTTTCATATCTGTTGGGAGTGAAGGCCTTCATGTTGGTCCCGTTCTTTCTAACCAGCGGGCGATACATCCGGTACCATCCCTCCAACCCTGGGCTTGGTTGAGCGTTCAACATGAATCAACCTCGGTTACTTTTTCTCTCGCTGTGCGTGCTTACGCTCCATGAAGAGAGCTGAACTGCTCCACCGGTCTTTTTTTTTTTTTTTTTTTTTGTCGTCCCAGTGAGTGCAGCCTTTTCTCCGGCTTCGCTGCAGGGCCTAAAACTGGGACCATTTGTTCTGACCAACGTGACGACTTGTAAGCTTTTCTTGGCTCAAAAAAGCAAGCTTAAGGGACTTGATCTTTGGTCTGGTGAGCCCAGCTAGAGCACGCACACGTGCACGCCCTCCCCCCTCCCTCCCCTCTCTGCAAAGCCACCCGGTGCTAGTCTTTAACAGCGTAGCTGACTTTGGCTTAGCTTACAACACTGTCAGAGGACGAGGATGTAATTGGCAGGCTGATGGGATGAGCACAGGGATAGGTTAAACACACCTGACTAAAGGAAGCCCTGAGCACGCAAGCCTGATCCAAACTCCCACTGTGTCAGCATGAGCACGGGGAACATTTCCGCCCTGTGATTAACACAGTGAGACATGAGCCTGTATCGGGGCAGGACCAGCCACCACAAACAGTCACACAGTAACAACAGTAACAACAGTGACGGCTGCATTGTGGTGACATGTCCGCCTCTTTCCAGACCAGAGTGGAGGGTAGCCAGCTGTAACGGCTATGTCGGCTCTCGAGACGTAGACGACACCTCGCCTAAGCTTCACTTTGCACGACAGGAAAGCGTCCTGAAGCAGGGAACAGAAGTGATCATTTCTGTGTAGCTGAGGTGGAGGAGGAGTGAATGACTCTTCATTGATTGACCTCTAAATGCCACCAGTCTGCTGGGCTGCCAGGTATCTGACAGGAGAAGGTTTTTGTGAATGAGCGCTCTCTGTGGGTCACTCACATACAGTTAAAAGAGAGACACTCGCCTTTAATGTCAGGAAAATAGAAAAATCCATAGCCTTAAAGACAAACAGTGTTGATCAAATCGACCAGATTCTACCTTCCTAATGAGCCGAAGTGGCTGGACTGGACAAGAGATAAGGGGCACAAACTAGAGGATGAAAGAAGGAAAGCTGGCTGTGGGAGACCACAGACATGAGGACGGTTTCAACATTATTCAACATCGTAATCTGACCGCACACACGAGACGATTCAGCCACACTGAGAGACCACACACCTGAAGACACGAGATCTAAATCAAACATGACTTCAGAAGAAAACAAACATGGAGGACGCTGGATGTCGTCAGCTGACTGTCCTGCTGTCAGCTGACTGTTCTGCTGTCAGAGAAAAAACAGAAAATTAGATAAACAATACGGACTAAATCCTGGCTGAGAGGTGGTGGCGGTGGCTTTTGACTATTTGCAGAGGCCTTAAGTCGTCTGGTGTGTAGCCGCTCAAGCGGACTCTTTGCGGTGTTTGCATCCTGTTGAAATCAGCCGCAACACTTCCTGTGGTTGAGTCTTGCAGCGGTAACCTCCCCGTATAACGGACTTGGCTTGGTACACAGCGTTGTGTTTTGTGGTCGGGTGTTCCTGCTGGTTTCCTGTCAGCTAGAAGAAGAAAGTGTAAAATAAAAAGTCACCTTTTATTGAGCTCTCAGAGTCGGACTTTGCACTGATGTTTCTGTGGACAGGTGTAAAAAAAAAAAAGGTGCCACACAGGGGAGCGCATGTCGGCACTTGAAGCCCCGCCCCCTCACTCCAGACCGGTCTCCCCTTTCTGACCCTTGACTTGTGTTATCTTGACGTCTTTTTTTTGTTGTGCCCTTATCCTGAAAAAGTGTGTGCACACAGCATTCTATGGGAGGACGGTGTCATCGAACGGGAACAAGGCCGTATAAGGGCATACGGGCTCAGTCAGCACACTTTCAGGGCGCCGTCATGGTCTACTTTTGATTTGAATGACCTTGTTTGTAGGTGTTTCAATTAAACAATCTGGAATAGGGAATGCATGTTCGGGCTATGTTAGCTACATGTGCAGCCTGTGCCATTAAAGGAATGTTGAAAAGGTTGAATAAGCCCACATTGGGCCGATCGGATGAGGCTGTGGTTACATCCACTTCCAGGAAGAAATGCTCGTCTTCTCCTTCCTCTGTCTATGAGCAGCTTGTCACGTGAGCAGCCAAGCTAACCTAATCTGTACCTTAAGGAGAGATGAAGATAGAAAGGGGGGGAAAATAGGATGCTTGTTAAATACACAAGACAGACTCAATTAGACTAAATCTGACTCCAGATTCTATTTTTAGTCGTACAGCTGGGGAAAAAGGGGAAAACACTACCGCCTTCTGACCAATCAGAGATGGGAGTTTTTCACCAATGAGCACAGCGGGATGAAGAGAAGTCCCCACCCTTTAACGCTCGCAACATCTACCTCACATGCTCTCTGATTCAGGGCACTCGCTCACTTTCATTTTTTGCCTTTTCTGTGGTGTTGAGAACTTGCCCTCAGTGGAACAGCGAGCGTGCCAAGTGGGTTAAGTAACTTAGCGAGTTTAATCAAGGTGAGGGAGAAAGCGAGAGTGTGGCTCTGTGTGTTCGGACACTCTCATGTAATCACTTGGATTACACTCCTAACCCCCCCCCCCCCTCTTTATTTTGGATGTATTAAAAAAACACATCACACACATCTGGAAGAGGACGTGGTCTGATGGGACACCCCCCCCCCCCCACTCCATGTCCCCAGAGGCGACATCTGGCTGGCTCTCCGGAGCTTTACACCATGCAGGCACATTTTTTAGGAGCCAGGCCCATATTGGAGTTTTAATCCAAAGCCTCTGCCCTTACTCGGGGAGTCACACATGGCTAAAGGGGAGCGTGAGGGTTTAGGGTGGTTCAGGGACGCTGTGTGGCGCTGTGTGGGGAAGGATTCAGGAAGAGATCAGATGGATGGAGAGCTGGTGCCAGAGGAGCTGAATGCACTCCTGCATGTAGTTGCAACATCACCAGTTTAAGTCAGGTGTTGCACTCCATCACTCCAAGACCAAATGCTCCAAAAAATGATTTGGACACGAGCGATGGATCGTGATTGGTGTATCCAGTACGTGATCTGAGGCTCATGCCAAAGATAGCGGCTTGACTTCTTGCGACCGATGTACAGTGCACCTAAA
This sequence comes from Labrus mixtus, assembly GCF_963584025.1. NCBI lineage: Eukaryota > Metazoa > Chordata > Actinopteri > Labriformes > Labridae > Labrus > Labrus mixtus. Next base: position 12,449,060 of record NC_083613.1, read on the forward strand.
GGCATGTACTCTCCTCCACCTTTTACCCCCCCCCCCCTCCCCTCTCCGTTTCTACTTAGCTTAACATCACTTTCGTTGACTCCATCTCTTTGTCTCCCCCCTACTTTCTTTTCTCTCTCTCTCTCTCTCTCGCTCTCTCTCTCTCTCTCTCTATTCCAACCTTTGTCAGTGGAGCAGATTAAAAGGCAGTGTGCACGTGTGAACTAATCCGTGTGTTAGTGATGGGCTTCAGCCCCCCCCCCCCCCCCCCCCCCCCCCCTCACCCTCTCCCACCCCTGCTTCCTCTTTACTCAAATGAACTCTGCGTTTGTGTGTGCACTTCACTTTCATCCCTTGGCCTCCAAACTCGCCCATCTTTTGCTCGATCTCAGCCTCCTCAGTTTCCTCTCCTCCCAATCTGTCCTCAATCCCCCCCCCCCCCCCCCCCCCCGCTCTGTTGCTATGCATCATGCATGGCTGTTTGTAGCTTCATCGGGTTGAGTGTGACGGCTGCATTGGTCTGCGTAGTAATCAACGATTTCACTTTATTAACTGCTTGTGGTAGTTGAGCGGTGGCAGGTTCCTCTAAGTGCTAATCAATTCTTGAGCCCGTCTCGTTTGTTTTTTATTCCACAGTTTCCAGTGCGGTCTCAGCCCTGAATCTTTTACAAGCAGTTGGAAAAGATTCTCGCTCTTCCTCCACGCACTCTGAATCTCTTTTTTTGGGATTGAGGTCACAACTGCTTAACTGCTCACAGATATATAAAAGTCCCTCTCCCTCCCACTCGTGTGCAGCAAGCGATGCATTTTTCACCCATTCTGCATTTCCTTTCTTTTCCTTCCACTTCCATGTAACTGGAATATGGGTCATCGTGCTGCAGAGTTCCCGTAACGATTCCAAGACTTGTTAGTGATATTTTTTAATTTCCAAGACTTGAAAAAGCAGTCGCTGTGTGCAGGAGTGAGATGAGCTTTCCCGTCATCCCTCAGATTTGTCAGCAAGGGGGGGGGGGGGGGGGGGGGTGTCACTGGTTGATGAATGTGGAGCATGCTTCTGTGTCGTGCATTTTTAGGTCGTCGCATTGATATAAAAATTTGATTCAGAAGTTGATGCGAGCGAGTAGATCTGAGTCGCTCCCCGTAGCTAAACTCGCTGGAACTCGTCTGACAGTCTGGCTCTGGTTTTGTGCCCGTGGCTAGTTTCTGGGCAGATTACACACAGAACCCCCCCCCCCTTCCCCCCACTCTCTACATCTCTCACTCTCTACTATCTCGCTCTGACTCTGCGTCTATCCCACTATCCCATCTGTCCGCCTTTCATAACGGAGATGAGGGGAGCATCAGTCTGTCAGAGAAAGAGAGCCGGCGATCGCCGCCGGCCAAAGATTGCTCTAATCTGGCGTGCGTGTGGAAACATGACGGACCGACTGACGCATCAGCAGTGGACGACGTGTAACTTTCAGCGCTTACACACAGATACTCAGCTCCACAAGCGTTTAAAGTCCTGAAGTGCCTGAACAAGAGGGGAAACCTAGAATAATGACTTCACCGTCCTATAATCACCGTATAAAAAAAACGTGTTTCCATCTGCGTTTGTCATTTCCTGAACCTGCCATTTATAGCCCCCATAATAAAGCTGGAGCGGGGTGAAGCACATACAGCCGGCGCCAGTTAGCGGCCGGGCTGCTCGCTGTTTGATGATTGTTCCAGCAGGCAAACGAGTGAGTGCTAGTTTCCCCCTTTTCAGTCAGGTGCCACTGTCTGAATGGATAAACATGTGACCTCTTCTGCAACCCGACAGCGGTCATGTGAGAGGAGGAGGGAGAGAATGACACCCCCCCTCCCCCCACCCCCTCTGTCAAAGAGAGAATGGGAGAAAGACACAGGGGGGGTAAAAAAAAAAAAAACATAGAGAGTCCTAGGAGAAGCATCCTTGGCAGGAAAACAAGCGTGCTTTGTGTTAAGTCAGCGAGCCAGTACACAAAGGTGGCGAGCGAACACAGGAAGCCATTGTGTTTGAGTTGAAATGCTTATAAACGGGTGAAGTCTGCGTACTGGATCTCACTCGAGAAAAACTTTACTGACACGAGCCAAAGTTAAAGGTCCAATCAGTGAAATGATAAAGTGACCTTACTATATGATCAGACATTGAAGAAACATGTTATGTTGAAGTGTTGGCTTCTCTGACAACAATGCAGCAGCCAGTATGTCCTCCTTCTAACTTTAGATTCTGGTTCTGAATGCTCTGGATTTGTTTGGACCAGAGAAGGTAGGCGGTTTTAAGGAGACCCCCACACGGTCGTTTTGGACGCCCCTCGGTTTGCCAGATATGAGAGACAGCACTCTGCAATGTTTTGATTGATTTCAGAGTCAAATAATTCCTCTTTATTTGACAGTAAATGGACTAACCGTCTTTAACATTTCCGAAGTGATCAGCTGCATTATGCTGCTAAGCATTATGGGGATGAAATGTATAGGCAGCCATGTGGACCGAGTCCCATGTATGTCCCATGTCCCCATGTATATTGTATGTCGCCATCTGCAGAGCCTGGATCAGCGTGCCACATGTTCACATGTTGTTTCACATGTTTCACTGAGTATGATCTCAGTGAAGAAGACGCTGGCTGCTTTTCAACCACGCAGTAATGGAGTCAGAAAATAAGAATCAGAGGACGTAAAGACACCTCCACAGTGTGCGTGTTTGATTTAATTGCCGTCCTCCACACAGAGAGATAATTTACACCCAATGGACGAGGGCTTAGTCCAATTTAAACGAGGCTTTGTTTTACAAAACGCTCGTAATCACGCCGGTAATCTGCGACATGGCGGTGAATCTTGATCCGCGGCGGCTTTTAAACAAGCCCGACATCAGAGAAGGAGTAAATGCAGGAGAGGAACAAAAGCAGAGTCAAGTTCTTCCATCTCCCCGTGCACGAGAAGCCCTCAGTAACGATGGCTTAATTTCTTCTAGCATGTCAATTTAGCAGATTGACCACCAAGTGTAATTAGTGTAATAACTGGGTGAAGGGTCAGATGTCCTCCCCCTCTGCATGCATCAGAAGTAGGTCAAAGTGTGTGTGTGTGTGTGTGTGTGTGTGTGTGTGTGTGTGTGTGTGTGTGTGTGTGTGTGTGTGTGTGTGTGTGTGTGTGTGTGTGTGTGTGTGTGTGTGTGTGTGTGTGTGTGTGTGTGTGTGTGTGTGTGTGTGTGTGTGTGTGTGTGTGTGTGTGTGTGTGTGTGTGTGTGTGTGTGTGTGTGTGTGTGTGTGTGTGTGTGTGTGTGTGTGTGTGTGTGTGTGTGTGTGTGTGTGTGTGTGTGTGTGTGTGTGTGTGTGTGTGTGTGAAATGGGTTTGAGAGAATGTGGGCTTTGCCAAAGTGAAGAGTGTTGACCGGCATCTCGGCTTTGCAATGCGACCCTCCCCTCTAAGAGCATGTCCAGTAATTATGTCAGACATCTTGGACGGCCTGAGAAGTTATCCATTATTCACGTCTTCTTCACAAGTTGGGAATCTGGGGCAGCCGTCCATTTCTCCTCTGCCCGCCCGCCCTGTGCGTCTGCGCACAGCGTTGGTTTTCAGAGGCCTTTGGATGAAAACTGAGCAGGTGGCTTTGTCAGCGCTGTTTTCAGGCGGCTTTTGTTTTCTGAATAGCAGAGAGGAGAAAAAAAAAAATGAAAAAAAAGGATTCAGTGTGTGTCACGCCCAGGTGGTGTTCCCTTTTTTATTTCCATTTATTTTATTCACACACAAAGAACACATTCATGAATATGCATTCACCTATTTTCAGCTCGTTCTCTTCTTCCTCTCGATACTCGCCCACAGGAAACGACAGGCCTCTCTCTCGATGCACACGTTGATTTAAAAATAATACAATATCAGGCACGCTGTGAGTGTCTTTTTCAAACATGTCCCTCACAGCGTGAAGTTTTTTGTCCTCAGACGAGGGGGGCAGTCTCAGGAGGCAAGACGTTATGTGGAAATAAGTCAGAGTAAAGTCGAGGTAATAAAATTCCTCTGCGCCCCGTGTGCAGAGGCTGAAGACTCAAGATGTGTATAGTTTAACCTCTGCTGTAAAAACGGCTTTTTAAGGTACTCATGGGGCTTCTGCAGGCAGCCTCTAGTGAACACTCAACACTTTCAACACTCGAGTTTGCCGCTTGAATCCCACCAATAGAGCCTTAGCCTTTAGGAAGGCGTACAACCAATGAGCAGAGAGACTTTTAAGGGAACCAGATCGATGACTCAAAACATGTTGAAAATGAAATGTCGGTGAGTTCCAGCGTTTATTATCGAGATTCCTGCGCCTGAGTGGAAGCCTGATAATAACAACGTCTGGCTCCATCAAATCGGCTGTTCATGATTTAGTGCTTCCCAAAGTGTGGGCCGTGTGGGTACTACAGGCGGGCCGCGAAAAGGCCTCCACCAGGTAAAAAATAAAAAAGATATCACAATATTTACCATGAGCCAACCCCTCAAACAGAGTAAGGCTTGTCATGACTATTCATGGACATAATATCATATGATATTTTACTATCTGTTTAGTAAACTTTTGTGTCTATCTTTGCATAAGATCATGTTGTCATGTCCAATATTTTACCCTTACTGAAAGGGTAAAAAGGGAAAGGGAGCTGTAGTCAAGACTTTTACTTTATAACGGGCCCCGGTCTCATTTTGTATTTCAAAGTGGGCCACGACAGTCTTCAGTTTGGGAGAGGCTGATTTAGTGTTTTAACGAGGATGATTCTGAAGGAGAACTCTAACCTGTCCTGGATCAGGTCTGCAGCCTGTTGATGACTTCTTCATCCTCGTCACAGACATTAGAACATCTTGAAGACGTCATCTCCTGATGTTTGAATGATTGCTTTGTGCTTCTCCCTGTCAGCTGGTTTTCACACACTACTGAGAGATCAGATATCACAACGTGTGTATGTGCATGTACATTGTGGCGTCCTGTGTGTGACCTTCAGAGGTTCATGCACTCAGCGTATGTGTGAGAGCGATGCGATGGCGAGGGTGGTCGAGTGTAGAGCTGTTGTTTGCAGCACAGACTAGGGATGTACACACGGTGTGCGTGGGTTCTGTGAGAGCTGGAGTGGGCAGCGCTACCAAACCAACAAGGAGCTTCAAAGTGTTTTAAAAAAAAAAAAAAAAGGACTCAGCTTCAGTCACATCGGAGGCCGTTTGACACATTTCAGACACGAGTGAAACGGTTATAGTCGGAGAGAAGATTTAATCTGAATTCTTCTCGTGTCTGAGATTTGATCTGAAGAAACCAAACTGGAGCAAGAATAGAAAATGTTTACATTTTTACGACGGGGGAAGAAACAGGGCAGGTAGTGCATGTGAGTCGTGTGGAGTCGAGGTGTGACATGAGGGTGGAGGAGGAGGCAAGGCAAGTGTCAGAGAGTAAAGGAGCTGCCTGCATGCGAACCCATCTGGAGGTCCATCAGGAACACAAGAGAAAGAGACTGGTCGAGGGGAAGCGCCCCGTTGTCGACTGAGTCTTTGGTGAGCCTTCTGGTCTGTAGGATTGAAAACACCTGACTCCCATTTCTCTGAAGTGTGTTGCCGGATAATGAATCAGAGGGTAAACTAAGCCCAAAAATAAATCTTATATTAAATAAATAATAAATTATCTTAAATAAATCTATATCTTACAAAAAACAAAACAAACTATGCTTCTGTGATCGGCCTCGCTCTGAGTCTCAGGTAACTCCCACAATCATGTGTGAGATCAGCAGCAGCTTCAGACGTGCTGAACAACCAGCTCCTTCATACATCTGTATTAAGACTGACAGAGAGAGCGTGGGATTTCAAAAGCAGCTGTTTACTCAGTTAAACCTGCATGGTAACAACAACAACAACAACACATAATGGAACACGTTATGTCAACTGGCTTCCCGGCCCAGGATTGTCCCTCCTCGGAATATGCGGAAAAACACAGCTTTTCTGTGTTGTCTTGTGCGCGGGCTGAGAGGGGGATTGGATTTCCCCGCTGTGCGTGACAGTTTGGAGCAGAGGTCCTGTTAGCGACCGGCCACGTGTTATGTAATCCACCGCAGCTGAAGGAAGAGTTCCCCATTCAGGCGACCTGCAGCTCGCAGTGCCATTCATCCAACACCATGAAAACACAATGCAGACAAAAGCCTGCGCTAATGATGCTCTGCGTTAAAGACACTTGATTCATGTTAGCTCCACACCACAACTTGTTGCTCCTCTTAGTCTCTACACTGCAAAAACTCTAATCTCATTTCTAGTCTTCGATATCTCAACACACTTGATTGGAGATGAATCCTCTTGACATTGTCGAGTCAGCGGACCAATCAGAGGCTCAATTGCACCGCTTGTTCTGACATGTCTTCTGTCTACAAGCGATAAGCTGTGTGCTCCTTAACAGGCCACACAGCTCTCCCAGGAGAGCAGGAAGTGCCACATTTACACAAACCGCCTGTTACCCTGTGACAAAATAAGAAAAAAGAAAAAATAACCGAAAAACTGTAACCTCCACCATAACTCATTATTTATTAAAACTGCAATATAATAATAATGAATAATATGTCTCATGATGACAAAGTGCAATATTGAAACAAACAGTGTATATATTCAATCTGACTCTTATTCCTGTAAATATTTCTTGTACCTATGATTGAAATCTTACTTACATTCCTATTCTATTTGATTAATATTTGTATGACTATATTTCTACTGCTTGTATATTTCATAGCGACTGTAACAAATCGAATTTCCCTCTGGGATTAATAAAGTATTTCTGATTCTGATTCTGACATCACATCCTGTATCCACGTTCACCAATCCTTAGCTGTAGCACCTGAGGAGGTGAAGTTAAGGGGCTGCACGGTGAATCCACAGCTGTTTGTCAAACTATCACCGGTCTGTTCTAAGATCTCTGAAGCAGCGTGCTCTGGTGCTGGTTGCCGTGTTATGTGCCTACATAGCGGTGGAGGTTATGCAGATTCAGGCCGCAGCTTGCAGGTATTTATGGTCACAAGCTGCCACTCATATCGTAAGCTGCAAACCGCTTAAGCTCTTTGGCCTGAGGGTTGAGTTGATAAAGAAGCCTTTCTCTGGGATTAGGGACCTGTAGTAAGGGCATCACCAGAAGCTCATGACCTTTAACCCCTTAGTGAGTCTATTGGAGATAGTGCTGGTGGTTCAGCCTGACCTGATAACCCAGTCTCCACGGTTACCTCAAGGTGCCTCTCAAGGGCTCAGAATCATTAGAACGTTGTTGTTTTCACAAACAAACAAAACTCGTCCTGAACATTTCATGTGTGAACCCAAACAGTCAAACTTTTCTCTCCGACTCTCCTCTTTCCTGCCGGGCCCCACCGAGTACATGTTTCATTTCACGTGAGCCGGTTGCAGGATCTGAACTAATCATCCCCTCTCTTTCCGTCCCAGGGAATTTTCCTGAACATTTCCTGCTGTGGTCATTCAATTCCTCCCTCTCTCTCTCTCTCCCTCCTCTCTCTCTGTCTCTGTCGCTCTCTCTCTCCCTCCCTCTCCCTCTCCCTCTCTCTTTCTCTCTCTCTCTCTCTCTTTCTCTCTTTCTCTCTCCCTCACTCTCTATCTGTCTCTCTCTCCCTCCTCTCTCTGTCTCTGTCTCTGTCTCCCTCCCTCTCCCTCTCCCTCCTCTCTCTCTGTCACTCTCCCTCTCCCTCCTCTCTCTCTTTCTCTCTCTCTCTCTCACTCTCTCCCTTCTCTCCCTGTCTCTCTCGCTCTCCCTCTCTCTCTCGCTCTCCCTCTCTTTCTGTTCCAGTGAATCTTCCTGAACATTTCCTGCTGTGTTCATTCGACCCTGACGTCACGCTGGAGTTTTACTAGGGAACTGTTAGGGGGAATTTCTCCTGTAAAGTCCCCGATGCCGCTCACTCTGCAGAATGTGGACACTTTCAGGAGTTTAGTGTGTGTGTGTGAAATACTTGAGAGTAAGAGCTTGAGTCTGAAGCTCCATTAGCAGAAGGTCCGACGTGACAGCTATTCTCCCTCCTCTCTCCCACAGTCACACACTGTTCCTCAGACACTCCCTCCTGCGCTACAGTTATCAGAGTGCTCCGCTGTAGAGCACATCATGCACCCAGAGATTAGGACAAATGTCAAGCACACGTCTCACATGTCTGTCTGTCAATATGAGTCACGGCGAGGATGTGTGCATGCTGCCAGGCTGTAGCATGAGGAGATCACACAGTCCGTAAGGTGGCTGTGGAAAGGACAGAACCAGGACGTGCTGTGCTGGATGAGGTGACAGCACAGCAGACTCCTTCTCCCCTCTTCCTCCTTCTCATCATCGTCAGGTGATTGTGGAAGGGTGTTTTGCTGCTTCACACTGACTCGTCAGAAAGCGGTGAATCAGCAGCTGAGAGTCGTTATGGGATATTTCGGTGGTAGACAGAAGCAGGCTTGAGATGCAGTGCGGTGCCTGAGGGGTCAGCGTACCCTCAGCTTCCTCTGTACAGTCGTCATGTCAGATCGGGTCAGTGAAGGGGGGGGCAGTCGGGGTTATCTGAGGTTGTCTGCTGGAATGGATGTTTAAATCTCAATGGGAGTACAGGAAAAGAAGATAGTGGTCCCAGAGGACTGGAGTTTGTTAACTGGACGCCTGTCAGACACACACACGCCCATACATGACCGGCGTGTGTATCCTGCTTTGACCTCGCTGTATCTTCTTTATCAGTGTGTGTGTGTGTGTGTGTGTGTGTGTGTGTGTGTGTGTGTGTGTGTGTGTGTGTGTGTGTGTGTGTGTGTGTGTGTGTGTGTGTGTGTGTGTGTGTGTGTGTGTGTGTGTGTGTGTGTGTGTGTGTGTGTGTGTGTGTGTGTGTGTGTGTGTGTGTGTGTGTGTGTGTGTGTGTGTGTGTGTGTGTGTGTGTGTGTGTGTGTGTGTGTGTGTGTGTGTGTGTGTGTGTGTGTGTGTGTGTGTGTGTGTGTGTGTGTGTGTGTGTCCTTCAGCTACAGCTGCATAATAAATAATGTACTGGTGTATCAGCGATGATGAAATGTACCTGACCTACTTCATTTAGAAATGCTTACTGGAGAACATGGCAGAAACATCCACTTAAATTCCTCGTTTCCACGTGATGGAGTTGTTGTCTTAATTACGGACGGGGATTAGAAGTCGCTGGGACAGATATCCTGCCACGCCGTCCTCTCTGTGGTGAGGCATAGATTCTGGTGGAGCGGCGTGCGTTCCCCTCAGGATGCTGCGAAGGATGATTAATTGCTAGGTGATATCGGCGTGTGCGTGCGTGTGTACGGTAGCGCAGTGACACTTTAACAGATGTTTCACAGATAAAGAGGAGACTTGGACTCTCTCTCTCTCTCCTCTGAATAAAACTGATTACACTCAGAGGTGACCTCACACAACGGATGGTTATCATCACACTCGGCCAGACTGACAGTGTGTGTACTACCTGTTATGTGACTTTCATCACTACAGACTGCAGCACCCCCCTCCCCCCCCCCCGGCGTGCAGCACTCGTCTGGTTCACGTCGTTTAATCGCACACTCACATGGTCTGCATGGGTGTAATGCCTCACTCTGCTCTCTTGTTCTTATCAGCAGCATCCATGCATAGCTGAACCTCCCCTCCCCTCCACACACACACACACACACACACACACACACACACACACACACTCCAGTCTTAAAGCAGCAGAGCGTACTATGGAGCTGTCTAGCCTGGCGTAATCAGTGCAGAGAATTTCTGCTCCGGTCTCCTGGGTCTGTCTCCTTTGGGCTCCCCTTAGAGATAGTTCCTGAGTCTTGGTTGCTCCAATGACCCCCCTCCCCCTCCCCCTGCCCCCTGGTTCCCTTCAGGCTAGCTGAAAGGGCAGCTCCTGCTAATGGAGTGCTGATTGTGTTATAGCCACAATTATCTCTCTTTACCTCTCGACTCTGATCCATTAGCAGGAGAGATAGTACCCGGGGCCGCTCTGCCGTCACAGAATAAGGGACTGTCAGGATGATGGAGTGTAAGAGCCAAGCAAGGTCCATTACACCTTTCCACCCCCCCAACCCCCCCCCCTGCCCACCCAAATCTGAGACTTGTTAGTCATGTAGACGAGGAGGGTAACTGAAGCTGGGTGCAACAAATACCAGCAGAGGATAAAGTATCGTCTGGAGGCTGAATCATATGTAACCTGCTGCGGTGCTGAACTATAAGCTGGGGATTTAAAATACATGAGCCCGCTTGTAGCTGTGGATTCTTACAGAGTGAGATTACATTCTTTTTTATGAGCCTGCACTCCGAAGAGAAGCGCTTGTTTCAAGGTGACAAAGGTCGGGACTAAAGCTGGAGTTAAAAGTCCAGACTGAGAGACTTCAACAGTGTTGGAAATAAAACAGAAAGTTTATTTTGTTTTCACTCGGCGTGGTCGAAGCTGAGCAGGACTTTGAGCACACGGTGCATGAAACTTTCGCTCCTCGCGTCTCGACTGTTGTACATCGTCTTGTATCTAATCATTCTCTGTTTGTCTCTTCCTCTGCAGACGAGCTCACCTGCGGCTGTGTCTGGAGCGGTTGAAGGCCCTCATACCTCTGGGACCAGACTGCAACCGGCACACCACCCTGGGCCTGCTCAACAAAGCCAAAGCACACATAAAGGTACGGATCAGGAGCATCTGGAACTTGTGTATGGTTAAATGTTACAGTATGTCCATGTCAAATAAACCAAAATAGATCGTGCAGGTGTTCAGAACGCCGCCCTCTTTCAGATGAAGAAATGTGTATAAGATATGGATCTTACTCATCGGGTTGTGGCGGGCGTTCTGCTGGGATCACTCGTGGTTCTGATGTCCAGATGGATGTGATGACGTTCTTTTTTTAACTCCAGGGTGCGGTCTGATTGGAGCTTTCAGCCGTCTTCATCCCAGAAGCCTTTGCAGCAGATTTATGAAGTTCATCTAATAAACCTTGTGTTTGTAGCGGAGCAGTGCCTCCTTATTAAAGAGTTTACTTCCTTTAATTTTTTCTGTTTTAATGTTTTATATTCCCGTCCTTTTATTTACCCTGCGGCCTGATGCGTTGTCTTGGCTTGTAATTGAAGGTGTGGCGTGTTATCAGCCGTCTCCAGCTGCTCGCTGCGTCCTGATTTTAAAGAGCATGTAACACATTCAGACGTCCTGCTGCACGCCTTCCCCTCCGCTTTAAAGACCGCCATGAGACGGCCCGGAGATTGAGCAGTCTGCATGTGAGAGCGCTGCTGTAGTGAGCACGTAATACAGAGTGGGGGGGGGGTGATAAAGCCCATATTGTTGTCATTCCCCACACTGTGGTGTCAACCCCCGCCGCCGCCCCCCTCGCTCGTATTGTAATGAAGGTAGGCGTAGAGAAGGCGAAATGGTGTAAACAAGGAAGGTGAGGGAAATCATGGAGCGGGTTTCCAAGCTGGCAGGAGGAAAAAGCAGGGGACACAACGAGTTGAGTGTGTGAATGTTTAAACAGACGAGGGAGGGGCTTGTTTGTCTTCTGACAGACGGTGGAGATGAAAAGAGTTTCCTTACAGAAAATGTATCTTCACTATCTCTCACTGCTGCTTCAGTTGTCTTTCATACTTTCCTCTTTTCTCCTCCATGTTTCTTCTGCTGCTCCACCTGCTGCACTCGTGTTGAACCTTCTTCTCCTCTCCTCTCCTCTCCTCTCTTCCTCTCCTCTCCTCTCTTCCCCTCCTCTCCTCTCCTCTCCTCCCCTCCTCTCCTGTCACCTCCTCTCCTCTCCTCTCCTCTCTTCTTCTCCTCTCCTGTCACCTCCTCTCCTCTCCTCTCCTCCCCTCCTCTCCTGTCACCTCCTCTCCTCTCCTCTCTTCCTCTCCTCTCCTCTCTTCCCCTCCTCTCCTCTCCTCTCCTCTCCTCTCCTCTCTTCCCCTCCTCTCCTCTCCCCTCCTCTCCTGTCACCTCCTCTCCTCTCCTCTCCTCTCCTCTCCTCTCTTCCCCTCCTCTCCTCTCCCCTCCTCTCCTGTCACCTCCTCTCCTCCCCTCCTCTCCTGTCACCTCCTCTCCTCTCTTCCTCTCCTCTCCTCTCTTCCCCTCCTCTCCTCTCCTCTCCTGTCACCTCCTCTCATCTCCTCTTATATTGGATCAGTTCACTGACCCTGCTCTCTGACACTCAAAGTTCACCTTTCCTGTGTCCCGCTCTTCTCTCTCTCCTGAGCAGAAACTTGAAGAGGCGGACAGGAAGAGCCAGTACCAGCTGGAGTCTCTGGAGCGCGAGCAGAGGCACCTCCAACGCCAGCTGGAGCTGCTGAGGGGAGGCAGCAGTGCTGCGGCCCAGAGCAGCCCAGGGGAGGGCGAGAGGATACGCATGGACAGTGTAGGCTCAACCCTCTGCTCCGACCACTCCGACTCTGACCAAGGTGAGTGTGGCTGCGCTCTTAAAACAGCACAGCTCCTCTGGGACGCCGTGTGAGGGGAGGTGTCGCTGAACTTAATCAACACATCATTCTGGGGTCGTTTGCATGTCAAACCTCTAAACAGGACATTTCCTGGTGAGAGGTTTAATATGTAAACACACCTAGAAGGCTTTCATGGTCCAGTCTGGTCTTTTGAATTTTTAAGAAAAATATGTAAAGCTATTTAAAGACGATTAAATAGTTTGTTCTCTCCCCCCCTCCTCTCTCTCTTTCCCTCGTCCTGGTCTGCAGAGGAGATCGAGGTGGACGTTGAAAGCACGGAATTCTCCCATGGAGAGCTGGACAGCGTCAGCACAGCCAGCACCAGCGACCTGGACGACCACAGCAGCCTGCAGAGCATGGCGAGCGACGAGGGCTACTCCTCCTGCAGTGTCAAACTTGCCTTCCCCTCCTAGAGTCCGACACCACCTCCACCTCCACAGCCACCACCTCCACCTCCCTCGCCAAACCTGCCTGTCCGCCTACGCACACATCCGACGGAGGCCACGCCCCCACAGCTAACCGCCTTTGTGTCGCTTCAGCAGCGCTTCCTCCTGCTCCGAGCCTTTAGTTTCCCCCGCTCCTCCTCCTCTTCCTCCTCACGCTGCTGGTGGAGGCACTCCACTGCGAGCTCTTCCTCACCTCTGAGCTTCGAGCCGGCCCGACTGACACGCCCACAGCAGGGACGCCAACACGCCGATGTGAGGCAGCCAGCTGGTTTAAACCGTCTTTGAAGGGGAGATCAAACATCTTCATCTTTGAACCCAAATGAAGAGTCTGAAGTTTTCAAACACACGACCCCTGAGTTCATCCAAAATGCACTTAAACGATCTCTCCTGGTGTGTGTGTGTGTGTGTGTGTGCGTGAGTGCGTGTGACCTTACGCCATATCGACGCAGCTTACCCCCTCGACGTCTCCTCAGCCCTGAATTTAAGCCTTCGTCTTACCCCCCTTCTGTGTTTTTTTTTTTTGCCTCTGCTCCACACTGCAGAGGCACAGACACTTGAACTGGTGCTATTGTGAAACAAACCAACGGGGGGGAGCAGGTCAGATCCACCGCCACAAAGCTTTTAAAGCCAACGCTGTGCGGCTGCCACGGTCGTCTCCAGCAGAGCACTCGAGGAAGAACGACCACGAACAGAAACGGAGGGTGGGGAAAACAAGCATTCCTGACGGAAGTGGGTGCTCAGTGCGAATCATAACAGGTGTGTGTGTGTGTGTGTGTTTCATCCCTGCACTCGCCTACTTTAGAGCTGTCCATAAAAAAAAAAAACGGCACAAACACAGAAACACGACGACCACAAACGTCTCTCCAGCAGTAACAAGCAATAACTCCTAGGCTCCGCCCCCTCCTCCCTGAAGACTGTGTGACCGTCCGACAAGCTAACGTCCTCCTTCTTTTGTACATACGAGTAGTTTAATAAATGAAACTTCAAAAAAGGAGAAGAAGAAAACAAAGGTGGAGCTCCCGGGTGTTTGTGTTTTTAAAAAGATCTCTTCCTGTGGCGGCCAATGACATGCGGATGGACTCTCTCACTTTGTTCTGGAAACATTGGGATGTTTTTTTACGCTGTCGCCGCCACGAGGAGAAAAAAAAAAAAAGTTGAATCAACTTCCCCCCGTCGAGCTGGTGGAGGAGGCGGAGTCTGTGTGGCGCTCTTTTTATTTATTCGACTCTTTCTCCTTTTTGTTTGTTAGTGTTCATGAAATGTGGGGGAGGGGGGGTCGGATGGGGGGATGGGGGGGTTTGTGGCATTCCACTGGCGGTCAGGTAATCTGTGGAGAGAGAGCGTGAAGCGTGCAGGGAAGAAAAACGGGTGTTTATGATGTCATTGCTCGCCATCCAGACTCCACTGGCATTAAGAGTTGCACTTCAGCCACACTGCTTTCTTCTTCCGTGTTTTTATTTCCCCTCGTGTCTCCGTCTCTCTCTCTCTCTCTCTCTCTCTCTCTCTCTCTCTCTCTCTCGTTCACCCTTTTGTATGTGAAAGTAAACGCCACCTTTTCAAACTATTTATTTCTCACTCCCCCGGCGAGCGCGAGCAGCGGCGAGACAGACGGCCTCTGACTCGTGTTCGCTCTCATTCCTCTCGCTCCTTATTCCAAGAGTTGTATATTTGATGGGTTTATTGTTATTTGTCTTTTTTCTGGGGGGCGGCGGGGGGGATAAGAAATGTAGCCATTTTGTTTTCTGATGTTTTACTCGATGGACACTTGAAATGTAATTGGGCCCCTAAGCTGCTCTTAGTGCTGAGCCTCGCCTGGTTAGAGTCCCACGCCGTGTGAGGAGACGACTCCCCCGACCAGCACACACCGGACAACGGGATAGGCCGGAAGACTAAACCGCTCCATGCTCCGCCTTCAGAGGCGGGTCCAAACACACGTAGGCGGGTATTTCTCTGAACGTATCTTCTTCTGAGCGTTTTGACCTTTCGTACACAAATGGCGTTTTAAAACTCTCCTTTAGTAAAACTCCTCCCACGGCGAAGATGTTCAGAAACTCTGTTAAAGGTGTTTCTGTGTCGACGGGGAGAGCGTCACGCTGTGCGCCGGTTTCTCCTCCGTGTGACGTCATCGTGCGACTCTGTCTCTCTTAGTTTACATGAGATTAGAGCGATGGTAGACGTAACCAAACTAGCGCTGGTGCTAACGTTGCTAACTGGACTTTTTACACACTCACACATACACACACAGTTACTCTCCCACTATGTGGAACGAGCAGAGACCCCTGATTGGATGACGGAGGTCACTGCTGATTCATAAAAGACTCCCACCGCACAAACCACGCCCACAACGCCAGCTGTTTTTAGAAGAGACCCGGTCAGACTTTGGGTTGGTGGGACGACTTTAAAAATGAAATGGTCATTGCAGAGGAGTGGGGAGAAAATGTTCTTATGTCTGAGACATCGTTGTTAACCTTCCTTTAAACCCGCCTACGTGTCAACCAGGTCTCGTATTAACTCCTCCTCTCCGGTCGTGTTTGAGAGTCCGTCTCCTCAGTCGTCGATAGCCGAGACTTTCCGGGCAGATGTTGAGCCAGCTCCTACCCGATGAAAGGGGGTCTAACGCTCCACGTTCCTCCGAGTCGAGGATTGTAGTCTCTATTAGACGTGTGTTTTAGTCGACAAAATGTGTCTTACCTTTTACAAAACAAGGCCTCCGATTGAGGTTTTAAAGATGAAATATATATGGGAAAAAAAAGAAACAGAACAAATCCTTTGCTTTCTCTGAAGGACGTCGTGAAGGTGGAAAGTTTAACGCCAGCTGTGGTCACGCTGAGTCACCACATTTAGGTGCCGGATTTTACAGAAGAAGAAAAACCACCAAAACCACCTCAGAACACCTCAGTGTCCTCGCTCTCTCTCTCTCTCTCTCTCTCTCTCTCTTTTTCTCTCTCCTCTCTCTCTTTTTCTCTCTCTCTCTTTCTCTCTCCTCTCTCTCTCTCTCTCTTTCTCTCCTCTCTCTCTCTTTCTCTCCTCTCTCTCTCCTCTCTCTCCTCTCTTTCTCTCTCTCTCTCTCTCTCTCCTCTCTGTCTCTTTCTCTCTCTCTTTCTCTCTCCTCTCTTTCTCTCTCTCTCCCCTCTCTCTCTCTTTCTCTCTCTCTCTACCCCTCCCTCCCTCTCTCGTTTTGAGGGACAGTTTACATTTATTCCTCCCCCGTTTAAGTTATTAACCTTCAGATTCTCGTTGTTTTTTTGTTCTCTCGTCTTCATTATGTCGATGTGATGAACCTGCACTGCGGACAGGAACAGAAAAAGGTCCCACGTTTGCAGACTTCAGTGGGCTGATCAGACTTGTGATTCGTCATCAGAAGGCGATCTATCCAGCAGGACGCGTCCTAACCGGCGGTGCTGTTGCGTCCTTATCAGATCTAACTGTTGCACTGAGCGTTAATGGCCCTCGCCGCAGACTGCTCAGAGTTATTATTTTAAAGACCACCACGATCATATCTTCATGTGCTGGAGATCACAAAGCTATATTCTTACCTCCGGGTTTCAGGTCAGGTGTTTTCATGCGGGTTTCACTCTCCAAGAATGTCCAGTTCCAGTTTTGCAGCTTGGCCAGCCGTGCACCAGCTCCGACAAAAAGTGGACGTTGCAGTGTTTTTTTAGTTTGTCTGTAAACCACACTCCATGCTGGCGTCGGTCTCACAGGAGGTTTGACTTTGAGTAGGACGCTCCTCCTGATGTTCTAAACCTGTGGCCATCCTTTGTAAAACATGCAGTCTGATGATGATGATGATGATGATGATTCTAGCCGTGTAAGTTGAAGATGCAATACTTACAATAAAAACACCAAGATTTCCAAACCTCAACGACTCCATCGACCTCTTTGTGCTGAAAGTGGAAAAAGTGATGTCAGGCTCTTTATGTTTTCTGCTGTCTGAAAGACGATGACACATTTTCTCCTGAAGAGACTGATGGTCGTTCTCTGGAGGGAGCATGTCAGGACGTCTCCTCTCCCGTGTGTTCTTCTCTTTATTGATGAATTTAAAGGTCCAATCAGTGAGATGTGTAGTGAGTGAAATGATAAAGGTATCTTACTATATGATCAGACATTAAGGAAACATGTTGAAGTGCTGACTTCTCTGACAACAATGCAGCATCCAGTATGTCCTCCTTCTAACTTTAGATTCTGGTCCTGAATGCTCTGGATTTGTTTGGACCAGAGAAGGAAGGCAGTTTTAAGGCACCCCAACACGGCTGTTTTGGACACCCCTCAGTTTGCCAGATATGAGAGCAGTTATCAGGTCAAACCAACAGGTGTTGCAGCGATGGAAGCGGGCAAGAGAACTGGTTCAGATAGAAGTGATTGTACCCGACCTAAAAAGCCTCTGCATGTTTCTAATAAGCTCCACGAGCAGAAACGTGCTCAATATGACTCCTTAAGTGGCAACAGGTTAGCAACATGATTGAGTATAAAAAAAAGATCATCACAAAAGAAGGATCTTTCTGAAGTAAACAAGGGGAGGGGTCTGCACACTGAAGACCGTGCTGCATGAACACACATGAAGTACAGAGTAGGAAATCCCCCCCCCCCCCCCCCCCAGAGAACCTTAGCCTCTGTACATTGGCCACTAGGCCACCGGCACCCTCACCACCTCTTCTGTTCACAACACTTTAAGGGCGCCGGTGGCCTAGTGGTGAAGTAATCATTAGTTTGCTCGACCCATTCACTTGTTGAAGCGGACGGCCCCGGTTTGAATCCAACTCCTTTCGTGCATGTCATCCCTCACTCTCTCTCTTCACGTTCCTGTTTCTGTAATAAAGGCATAAAGAAGAAGAGGTGCAGCTGGAGAGGGCTAAACACGAATTTACAAATCATCACATCCTGTTCCGGACTTTTCAGGTTTTATTGTGAAGGGCTGTCGGCTCTGTGTCCAGGTGTCACTTTGAGTCCTTCTGCTCCGTTAGTGTGCACGTGTGTGTGTGTTTAATCTGTTCGAGCTCACATGATGTCTGAGACATCAAACCGGTCTTGTGAAGAGAGTTACAGATTTTTGTTGTTCTTGAACACACCACGAGCATCCACCACATGAGACGTTCTCCTCGAGTTATCCCAGCTCATGAAAGGAGGCTCCACTCCCCCCCCAACCAGTGTTGTACAGAAACCACCACGATACTGCAAATAGACGAGCACAGACCTCAGCATGAGGACCATGATCCTCCGTCAGCGTTATAAAGGAATCACTGTGACTGATATTTGATTTAAATCACCACAATAACTGAGAGTGAAAAATCAACGTGACAACATCATCACACCATCTCTGAAGATTCATCACATATTCAAGTTTCATGAAAGCTAGAAACAAAAGAATCATTCATGCACCCACAGTGTCAGTGTTTGTGTATCAAACAAAGAGAAGTCTAGTCTACAGGGCCGCCGGTAGCTTAGCGCAGGGGTTCTCAACTCCTTCATGATCCGAATTTCAACCAATCCGATTTCTGATGAAGTTTGGACCTCAGTCGGTACAGAACGTGACAGAACAAATCAATCAATCAAACTTTATTTATATAGCACTTTTCATACAACAAACGTATCCCAAGTGCTTTACATCAACATAAATCAAACAGCAACAACATGACTCCCTCTCCCACCCCTATCCCACAATCCAAAAACTACAATAAAAATAACTAGATATGAACAGGTACTGAGGAAACGCTATCATTTATTCTAAATGAGGAAACACAGGAGGTTCATAATGTAATAAAACTAGATGAAATGAGAGTCAGTTAAAAGCTCTACTAAAAAGGTAGGTCTTGAGTTTGCTTTTAAAAATGTTTACATTGTGTTCTGCCCTCAAGTCTCCTGGCAAAGACACAAAACAAACGTGTTGACACTCGACCTTTCCAGGCACACATTGACGACCCACTGAAAATGGCTCCTCGACCCACTTTTGGGTCCCGACCCACTAGTTGAGAAACACTGGCCTGGTGGTCAGTGCACGCGCTCCATGCATGCTGCATGCGGGCGGCCCGGGGTTCAAATCCGACCTGTGGTAACCACGTGTCATTCCTCTTTCTCTCCCGACTCCACTGTCCTGTCTCTGAAATAAAAAAGCATAAAAAGCCCCAAAATAAACCTTTTTGAAAAAACTTTATTTTAAGCTTTAAGTGTATCAACGCCGTCCTCATTCATGCACGACCCGCTTTCGACCTCGACCTCAGCGAAAAGGAAGTGTGGAAGACAGGAACAGGAGGAATACAGAGAAATCCTTCCTGCATATTATCTCATCTCCTCCTATCCCGTTTTTATTACCAACGAGTAAGGTCTCTAACCCGCTCTGTTTCAAAGCGTATGAATCGTCGCTTTAACAAATCAAGATTGATTGAAGTGTAAATACATGAGGTATACAAACATCAGTCTACCTGCGTGTCTCAAAGCTGATCTTAAAGGTGAGTCCATATCTGTGACTTGGACTCTGGAATATGAGTTAGTCATGTTGATTTACATCTTCATAGAGTTCTTAAAGTAAGGAGACATATGACTCCGCTGCATGCTGCTGCCCCCTAGAGGACTAAACTGTCATCAGCCGTCCTGAGCCACTGTACCTACTGCTGTGAGAGAAGAGAGGGAAACAGTCCGTGTGTTGTTTGGTTCTGGGTTTGATTATTAATGGATTACTTTCAGCAAAAAAATAAAATAAAACTAATGGAAAAAAATAATTTCTAGATGAAATATTTAACATGATTCAATCACACAAACATCTCATTTCACATCCTTCAAATGACAAAAAAAAAATCCATGCCAGAAACAGGCTGCCCCTGAAGCTCCTGGAGTTGCTTGTTCACAAACACTGAATGAGAAGACTAAAGAACTGTTTAATATCAGAGGCTGCGCACATCTCAGGACTCACCACTAGGAGGCACCATTGGCCTTGAGATGAAAACGTGGACACGTAGACTGTCTGTTTCATCACAACACTCAGAGTGAGATCTCTTCAGCATGCTGGAACACTATGTTGAGTATATTTGGGACTCATTCAAGGATTTACCTTCTGATCTGCAGCTTCAAAACCTGGACCTGAAGACCTGAAGACCTGAAGACCTAAAGACCTGAAGAGAGCAAACAGGGAGCAGGAGCTTACCTCCATGAGCTCAGAGTGCAGGGTGGATTGTATTTGAATGTTCACAAAGGAAAACCATTAACATCCTGCAATGACATTTTGTTTTTTAAAGATTTATTTTGTGCCTTTTTATGTTTATATTGTAGACACAGGACGGTGGACAGAGTCACAAATCAGGGAAAGAGAGAGAAAGAGAGGGAGAGAGAGAGAGAGAGAGAGAGAGGAACGACATGCAGGACAGGAGCCTAGGGTCCAATTTGAACCCAGACGCCCGCTGCAAGGACTATTGCGTCTGTAATGGGGTGAGCCACCAGCGTCCCCTACAGAGACATTTTAACATGGTGGACGTTTGAGCCTCTGAGCAAAACATAACAAGCTTAAGGTAACACCATCCCGTCCAGTGTGAACACAGAGCCAAAAACAACAAGCACAATACGTCACATACATCATGCCTGTCAGCAGAGGTCTTTGGACGCAAGTTATTTCACCGCTAGGCTGCAAAAAAGAACTCAGAGAGAAACAACGACACAACTAAGGAGACAGAGGGGAGCAGACAACGACCAGAGGCAGAACACAGGTGCTGACAGGAAGTGACCAGAGGCAGAACACAGGTGTTGACAGGAAGTGACCAGAGGCAGAGCACAGGTACTGACAGGAAGTGACCAGAGGCAGAACACAGATGCTGACAGGGGCCGTTTCTGAATAGTCACAGTTCAGTATGCAGTACGTACTTTTCAGTATGGAGTTTCAGTGTACTGAACTGTCGTGGTCATTCAGCAGCATTTTTTGGGTCCACCTCAGTCTACTGAACATTTCAGTATGCATACTAACTTCCGGGTTTCATGCAGTATGGATCGGATGCATCCTTTCAGGAAATGAATTGTATTTTACCACCCACAATGCAGTGCGAAATTAAACGTAAATCATCACTTCACGTCAGCCTCCAAATCAAAACAAACAAGCGTGGATTAATTGAATCAATTTTTAATCTAGAGTTAAAGAGGTCATATTATGCCCTTTTTGGGGTTCGTATATTTAATCTATGTACCTACTTTTGTATGTTCACAATAGCTAAAGTTAAAAAAAAGTGTCTGTTTTCATGTACTGCTCCTCCTTGCTCCCTCTACGCTCTGAGTCTGTCAGCTACGCTCTGTTGAGCCCACACTGTTAGACCCCACGTGGGCCAAGTCTGCTCTGATTGGTCTGCCGATCCGCTCTGTCGTTATTGGTCAGTTGCTCAGCACGCGTCTCGGAAATTTCAACATGAGCTGCAGGGCTTGCCACAACGAGCCAATGGACTTAGATCAGTGATCTCACACTGACAATGATGTCGGACTGACAAATTTTTATCGAGGGGGGCTAGAACCGAGCGTTACATGCAGCTAATGCTACAGCTAACAGGAGAACGTAGGAGAAGCCACATTTCCGCAGACTTTACATTTTTGCACATAGATGTGCCTAAACATGCACAGGACACTTGGAAAACACACTAAAGAGCATATAAAACCAGAAAAAGCATAATATGGGACCTTTAAAGTCCCGACTGAAATCACTACTTTTAATTAACAACAGAAATATAACAAATGTATACATTATTATAAAACCTTTCCCCCTCTATTTAAATAATGATTTCACTATTTAAATGTGTCTTTATTGGTTTATTTTACTTTATATTCTGTATATTACTGTCTTTCATTTGTTCTTTTCTTTATGTACTGTATGTTATTTAGTTATTTAATCTGTCTTTTACTTGATTTACATTGTAATATTGTTTTTTTTTTTACCTGACTGTATATGAGCATTACTCTTCTTGAATAAAGCTAAAAAAAATAAAAAAAACGGGTACCCGGTTCGGGTAACGTAAATGACGTCACTTCCATACTGAATGAATCAGATGAAGTAGGAACAAATATCTGCCTACTGTACGCGCCTACTGAATAGTAGATACTAACAGTATACAGCACGGATAGTAGGTACTGTCTACTGCCTACTGACAGATTGAAGAGGTACTTGGAAATTCGGATGCAGCCAGGAAGTGACTAGAGGCAGAGAACAGGTGCTGACAGGAAGTGACCAGAGGCAGGGAAACCACATCGACAGCTGTCCTTGAGAGTTCTAATCAGCATTAAACCATCCTAAATATCAACATCATCATCATCATCATGAAGGTCGTAGGTGTTCAGAAAGAGCTGGGTCTTTAGCTTTTTCTTAAAGATGCAGAGGGACTCTGCAGATCGAATGGAGTTTGGAAGTTGGTTCCACCACCGGGGGGCAACAGAGGAGAAGAGTCTAGTTAGTGCCTTTCATTGGCAGAGCATAATGAGGAAAATTTCTCACTTACTGCTCCCATCAAATTTAAAGAGTTTTAAATTTGATGGGAGCAGTAACTGGGAGCCAGTGGAGGGGGATGAACAGAGGAGTGACACATGATGTTTTTTGGGGAGGTTGAAGACGAGTAGCTCTGCTGCGTTCTTGAACCCCTGCAGGGGTTTGATAGTGCATGGGTTAGTGCCAGTAAGGAGTTCTATCACAGTGTGTATTGAAGTGTTTTGTGTTGTGCAGAGTCTGATTTTCATCGTTAAACAGAAGAAGAAAACTCAACATTTCAACTCAACAAGTCTCGCTCGAGACTTAAAGTCTCCATGAAATCAAACTTGGAGAGTATTTAACTGTCGTGTTGTGACGTATTTCCTTCTGAAACCATAGGACAGAAGGAAATACACACACGCACGCACACGCACACACACGCACGCACACACACGCACACACACGCACACGCACACACACGCACACACACGCACACGCACGCACACACACGCACATGCACACACACACACATGCACACACAAACAGTCAGATGCCTGAGGATGATGTGCTGCTGACACTTTCCATGATCTGTTCCTGTCTCAGCACTGACACATTCGCTGTTGTGACGAAGCCGCCGCGATCTCACAGTGCAGAAAACAAGGAGCAGCGTTCAGAAATCTGCTCCATAAAAAACTTTCCAGGTGTGCTGTCTGTGAATCAGCCTCAGCTTGAGCAGGTGCGAGGCAGCCTGGCTGCTTCTGCCCTAAATAGATGACATGAGCTGTGAGCTTTATACTAAAAAATATAATGTACAGTTAGAGCCACTAAAAAATTCTATCTACGGTCCATTCAGTAAGATGTGTAGTGAGTGAAATGATAAAGTGAGCTTACTATATGATCAAACATTAATGAAACATGCTATGTTGAAGTGCTGGCTTCTCTGACAACAATGCAGCATCCAGTATGTCCTCCTTCTAACTTTAGATTCTAGTCCTGAATGCTCTGGATTTGTTTGGACCAGAGAAGGTAGGCGGTTTTAAGACACCCCCCACATGGCCGTTTTGGACGCCCCTCGGTTTGCTAGATATGAGACCAGTTATCAGGTCAAACCAACAGGTGGACTCAGGCCCTTAAAGTGCCATGACAGCACTTTTGTTGAACGAGGCTCCTGTGCTGCTGTGTGCATCAGATGATCAGAATATAGAGGAGGAAACATGTGAGTGTCTGCTCCGGACTGAACCCACCAGAGAATTTTATCCGTCAGTGAAATGTGTCTGGTTAGCAAAAGAGGCGCAATGTCAAAGAGGGGCATCTGTGTCAAAGTCTGAGTCAACAACATGAGTGTGGATGATCATCATGTGACACATCTCAAGGGCAGCTGTTACGACTGGCTCCGCCCCCTCTGTCCGCTCTGCTCTCTGCATCTACACGACCATCTTCTACCTCGACAGTCATCGTGCTCCCTGTCTCATCACTCGCCCCTCTTGCTCTCTCAGGAGACAGGAGACGTGAGAGCAAGGAAAGAAAGAAGAGGAGACAGGACACAGGACACAGGAGACAGGAGACGTGAGAGTAAGAAAAGAAAGACAAGGAGACAGGAGACAGGAGACAGGAGACAGGAAACAGGAGACAGGAGACGTGAGACGTGAGACGTGAGACGTGAGAGTAAGGAAAGAAAGACGAGGAGACAGGAGACATCCTTCAGTCGGACAAAATACCCTCAGCGATCCTTTAGTGTTAAGCCTGTCTGTGAAGCGAGTGACATCATAACGAGTCAGCACAACGCAAGTGTGTGTGTCACCTACATGTGTCAATGCTCGTTATCTCTCCTTATCTGTGTGTGTGTGTGTGTGTGTGTGTGTGTGTGTGTGTGTGTGTGTGTGTGTGTGTGTGTGCGTGTGTGTGTGTGTGTGTGTGTGTGCAGTAAAGTGGAAAACAACACGTTCATCAGCAAAGTGCTACTTCCCATTTTTGCAACAATCGCTTTTAGAAAAAGAAGGTGCTCAGCAGAACAAGGAGGGGGCGAGACAAAAACCTTCCCACTTAACCACGCGGGAAAAAAAACAGATCCGTCACGGCCGTCCATCAGACAGGAAGTCGGTTCTTGGATGTTAGTCACCTCCTGATCCTGACAGTGACCTGAATGACCTCGACGTGCCGCCCTCGCTGCTCTGCATTTCTTAGTGTTAGAGGTTACATAACACACACACCTGATGGCTGACATATAAACATTAAAGGATGTTGTATGCATGTGGGTCAAACCAAACGTCCCCCCCCCCCCCCCCCTCGATGTGTCAAAAAGCCCCGGGAACACCTTCCTCCCACACCTCCTCCATGTCTGACTGGGGAGAGAGAGACGTGTCCATTCATTCCCCAAACCGAGAACTCGACTTTCACACCCATGTCACGCTGTGATTGGCCAGCTGTGCAGAGGTTAGAGAGGCCGTGAACTCCCTCGAGCTTTTTTTTTTTCTTTGTTACAGATCTATTTGTGGTAGTGGTCTGTGGTCTTTTGAAATGTGCTGTTATTGTCTCTCTTCATCCAGGGCTGCAGTCTGTCCGTGTGGGGGCCTCTAACTCAATCAAACTGTATCTGTATAGCGTCAACTCAGAACAAGTGTTACCTCAAGACACTTTACAAAAAGCAGGTAAAAAGACTCTTACTCTTTGTTAAGACCCAGATTAATCCATCATGAGCACTTTAGCAGAGCAGCAAAAGTTACAGTGGTAAGAACAAACTTCCTGATTAAAAGGCAGAAATCTTCAGGCCGGATCCCAGGCCAAACAGCCCTCACAGCCTAGACTGCACCGGGCTTGAAAAAGGGATAGAGGGAGATGGGATAAGATGCAGGAAGAGGGATAGAGAACATATAGGGGGGAGGGGGTGTATGCGTGTGTGTGTGTGTGTGTGTGTGTGTGTGTGTCACTCATTTCCCTTCCGTTTGAAGGACGCTGACGCACAGTAGTCGGTACGATCTGCTCTATCTGCTTCTCCTTAGACTTCTTCAGAAAACTGAGAACTCGTTGATGTCTCAGAAATGTGAAACTTCCTCTTTTTAAAAAAAAAAAACGTTTTTCGAAGTAAGAGGAAGTGCGTTTGTATCTCAGATGAAAACATGGCCACATGTTCTGTTTTTCCTTTCGGTTTTCTTCCTTTTTTTATAATTTCCAGTTTGCGTTCGCTGAGCTGTCCTTCACGCCTCTCTCCACGTCGTGTTTCAAAAACCTCAGAGGTGAAATAAAGTTAATCATTTCATGGAATACAAAGAGAATGGATTTAAATGTCCCATGCATCACTGCCACCACCAGCTGCTTCTTATGCATAACGCTTATGTAACATTCCCAAAAACCCAAATAGCTCTGATTAGCTATTGTCATCACTGGCACACACTGTACGAGGGCTGAAATCTTTTTAAACAGCTCTGTTTTGATTTTGATTTGAAGTGTTATCCTCAGGCGTGTAGCTGACCTGATTGACAGGTGGGCGCGATGTAACGGTTTGTCAGGAGGTTTAAAACCCGCCTCAGCTCCAGCTCTCAGCCTGTCGTTAGGTTGACTGAAAGTTAGACTGAGACAGCATTTCCAGCATGGAGACCGCCATCGATGGGACTCCAGCGCCCCCTGCAGGAGCAGACGGGGGACGCCACTCAGACTTCAAACATTCATATTTATTATATCGTCCTGACTGATTCAGTTTCAGAGGGGAGTCCACTGATAACACTGAGGCAGATGTCATGTCTAGTTTCTTATGTCCTCACACAAAACAAGAGACTGTCTTCTTCTGTTAGACTCAAAGTGAGTCTGAACATGAGGTGGCAAAAATGCAGACACGCTCAATTCCTCTGTCACGATGTTAGGCACCAGTAGTAATGATTCCTGAACTTTTCTTTTCTTTTGTGCA